>NC_137685.1:24488523-24781023 GCF_963989245.1 Nansenia antarctica | reverse complement strand
CCCCTATGTATTTTAACAGTGAATTTTACACACACACAGATAAAATGTTTATTGTATTGGAGGATTTTTAATGAATGCTGATAGGCGCCGACAGAATATCAGCCGCATTTTGTGAATAAACAATGTTTATTTAAAAAAAAAACGTTTACAAATCGCAACTAGGAAGTGAAGGTGGGGGCGGCGCCCCAGCGCCCTCTATCGGCCAGCCGCCACTGGTCAGATGGAGCATTTCGGTAAACAACCAACAGCAAGGTAATGCTATCAGCTGAGTTAAAGAAAACCAACTCTTACCATTGTCCAAATGTTCCATGAATTTTAGCTGCATGTTTTTCCAGCATGTAAATCCATTGTCAATAAAAAATCTACTCCCCTTCTTTTCCCCTGCCAATACTGTGTCGTTTATTACCTTTACCAACGTTTATGCTATGAATAGTTCGAAGTTAGCGTTAGGTGCGAGGCTGCTCGGTTAGCCCATTAGCGGGAACATATAATTTGTTTCACAAAATAGCCTGATTTAGTTGACCATGAACATCAGAGACATACATTACGAATGTTCATTTAAAATACTTGTATACTGAGCACTGGTATAAGAACATGAACCAGAGAACAGCAGTAAATGCAATAACCCACAGTCGTCGCTGATGATGTTGCATTTTTGATTAGGATACGGGATTAAAGGGACCGGCGAAAAGAGAGAGAAAGGAGATGGATTTCCTGAAATCCAAATGTCCCGCTAAATTCGGACCAATCACAAATCTGTTTTGCGATTCAGTCTGAGACAAGGTTAATTGCAACATTGTAACATATTGTAACTTACTACACCCTAAATCGGAATAAAATGTAGGTCTGAAAGCGCCTAAATCTCGCTCCAATCTTCTTTTTTTCTGTTCTCCCCTCATAATACCTCGCTGCCTTTCTCGTTGGGCAGCCTGAATCAAAGTGGACTGAATCAATTAGTGGCGAAGAAAAAATGTATTTGTGGCGGCCCGCCACGAATCAATGCATATAGAGGAAACACTGAACACAACTTAACTTGGAATTCCTGGTCTGGTGCGACAGTACTACTCCGCTCACTCCGCTCCTCCACCTCGGCTGGCCGACTGGCCCCACCACCTCTGCACAGCAGTCGTGCTGCCCGATCACGTCTCTTCACAACTCTGGCTCCCCGCTGGTGGAATGAGCTCCCCACGGCTGTCAGAACGGCAGAGTCACTACCCATCTTCCGTCGTAGACTGAAGACCCACCTCTTCAGGTTACACCTTAACTGCTCCGCCTGAGACATCTTCTGCCCCTCAGCACTACGTCTCCTAAAGACGTCCGCTTTCCCCTCTACTATGTCCCTAAGAACTTCTATCACCCCCTTTGTACTGTTTCTCTGTTCCTCCAGTATAAAAAAAAAAAAAAAGTTCTAGAAGAAGGTGGTAGAAGAAGGTTTCTCCTTCTAAAAATGGCCCCGGGCCTGAGCTAGATTACTCTTCCTGCCACGAATGGTGGACTGATGATTCACATGCTTAGCATTCAAATGTATTGATTATAAGTCGCATTGGAATAAGGCGTCTGCTAAATGCCAAAAATGGAAATGTACTTCAGGTTTTAGGGAGTGTCCTCTATGCTCCCTCAGCCCTGTGTTAGCTTGAGTTGCTGGTAGGTTAGCTTGAGTTGCAGGCTGGTTAGCTTGAGTTGCTGGAAGGTTAGCTTGAGTTGCAGGCTGGTTAGCTTGAGTTGCTGGTAGGTTAGCTTGAGTTGCTGGTAGGTTAGCTTGAGTTGCTGGTAGGTTAGCTTGAGTTGTTGGCGGGTTAGCTTGAGTTGCTAGTAGGTTAGCTTGAGTCAGAGCTGCCAAGTCTCACGCAATCGCCGTGAGACTCACGCATTTCAACCAGTTCTCACGCTCTCACGCCGCACCTCTATTTCTCACGGCGAGAAATAACAATTGTTTTACCGGACTTTTATTTTTAAAATTCCTTGAAAGAAAGCTACCGGACATGAGTTTCGTGGCATCTTTCTGCACGCGCGTTAACTTGAGTCTGCAATCGAAGCGGCAGGCGAGTGCTAATGGAAGAACCTGTGTTCACGCGAGCTGAAGAACGTAGCCAGATTGGGCTACTTTTGGTCACACTGGACGGGTGGATTCGGCAGCTTTTAGACCGGTTGGGCTGGACATGTCAATTCCGTCTGGCAACCGTGGTAGCAAAATATGTGCATACATTACAACATCGTATCTGGTAGCCTACTGGACTGGGTTGCACCAATTTGGCGTAAGTCATTACTAAATGCAGGCATGCAGTAGTTACTAAACCCCTAGTTGTTACTAGTTAGTTTCAAACTAGTTGTTTACTCATTTCGGTTGCACCACGCCAATCTTTTGCCAATCTTAGCTAGTAAATACTACTGGTAACTGTTTTTTGTTTCTCTACTGTAACATAACCAGGTACATTAATAATAATAATAATAATAATAATAATTCATAATTACAATTTACAATACAAATACAACAATTGGGGGTCCCTCAAAAAAAAAATGGGCGCACAAGATGAACCACCAAGCCCTCATTCTGACCCAGGAAAAACCCTGGTATGTACTGTATAACATGATAGCCATCTATGAGCAATGCACTGTATATATAAGATGATGATTACGGGTCTTTCTGCTGCTGACCAAGGGGCTGAGTCCTGTTGATGGGGCCCATTTTTCTTTTAGAGTCTGTAGGCTACTGTATTTGTTTATTAAGATTTCATAAATATGATATATTGTCTGAATTTTTTTCTTGTTTTATAAAATGTTAATTATTTTCATTTCTTGTGCTGGTTTATTATGAACAACATGTAAAATTGCAGGAAACTAGCACAAATAATTGGGTGGGAGAGAGGGGCCGCCGCTGCCAAAACGTGCACAGTTTTGGGTCGCTCCACCGCCAAAGAATCTCACTCTAAACCTTTGGTGAAACTTGGCAGCCCTGGCTTGAGTTATATTGCCAAAAATATAGGCTTATGTTTTCATAGATGACCAGTAGCTGTAATGTTATTTATTGTGCTGAACACATTCCTGCTGGTAAGAATTGTCATATTAGGTGTTTTGATTACAATATACCTCCTGTTGAACAGCTAGCTAATAGCCATTGTAAGAGGTCTGTCATATGTTTCTGTCGCCACCAGATGGTGTTGTTTAGTTGGATTAATTATTTTATTTTTACATATACATTTATATACATTTTATATACCTATTTTCTATAGGTTCTATATGTTCTATTTCTTATATATATATAAAGATGATGCTGGTTCGTAGATAAATGTATAGATAAATAAGGCTTTATTCATTTGATTAGAAAACCACTATCGATCACTCAAATTGATAAACACAGTTGTTCAAAATTATGCTGTGATGACCAGTAGCTGCCACAAATGTTATTTATTGTTACTGGAACACATTCCTGCAGTTCCAGTAAACGGCCACGTGATCTACACCCTCCTGTGTCGTGTCATCATTGGTGGGACGGGTAAAGCACGGGTTACATATGCCTCTCACCATGAACCTACAGCATCCTATCTGAGAACGTACACTCTGTATGCCTCTCACCATGAACCTACAGCATCCTATCTGAGAACGTACACTCTGTATGCCTCTCACCATGGACCTACAGCATCCTATCTGAGAACAGCAATCCCAACAGTTTCTCCTTATGAATATCAAAGGTGCCCCTGACTTTGGGTGTGAGACCGTCAGTGCTCATACTGACTCAGGGAGGTGAGAGTACCTTCAGTGCTCATACTGACTCAGGGAGGTGAGACAGTGGCGTAGCGCAAAATCCCGGGGCCCCCCCGCAAGGTGGTGGCGGGGGCCCTTTCGCAACGGAGTAAAAAAAAAAAAAAAAAAAAAAAAGTGCGTTTTTTAGAGGCCGATGCGTTATTGACGTTGCGAAATTTCGCAATATGCACTCTACATTCTAAATGCTTGACTTAGCAAAAGGTACAAACAAGTGAGAGCAATAGCCTATAACTAAAACCAAATGGTAGACTACACTACATCAGTAGAATGTATTATAAGTAGAATAGTACAAGCTTTATTTATTTTAACAAAGTGTGGTGTGCACAGCAGTGTGATATCTGTAAACATATCTGTAGACTCTCCGCTAAGGGTTGCCAGATGGGATTGAGAATTTCCAACCTAATCAATCTAAAAACTTCTAAATCCACCAAAAACCAGCCAATCTGGCAACCCTGTCTCCGCTGCATCAGAGTCTACTTGTTGCGTAAAATTGGCCAGGGTTAGTCAAATCCTTTGTTGGACATCTCGTTTCTTAAGTCCTGGTATATTGTGGCATTTCTTTACTGTTTGCCATCTGGTCTAGGAATACCCAGGGAGACGCAGACAGCAGAAGTAGAATAGAATAGTAGAATAGAAAAAGAAACAGCTATATATAGCCTAACCATGCTGAATTATGTACCTGTATGATGCACTGACAGCCTGTGACTGTGAACCTGGCCGGACCCTGCCTTTCTGCCTGAGTTTGAGTATGATGCTGCCCAAATAAATGTTATTGTTTAGTGCTGTACGCTTTCGTGGTATTATATTGTGTGAATTATCATCTGTATGTTGTTTTTCTTTCACTCGACTAACCGCCGAGATAATACTTGAGACATGTACTTCCGTAAACATACATTTTTTATTGGATTTTTTTACAATATCGGACCGACAGTCCCACATATAGCGGCTATAATGTCCGAATAGAGAATCTATCACCACCTAAAGAATGCTTATTGTACTTTGTATTGTATTTTCGCTTGTGTAACCATGGTCAAACAGCCAAACTTCTTTGATTCAATTCTTTTATTTGGCCTGCAGAGAAGACATATAGAACACAATTCTTCTCTGGTCTGCTTGTGAATCCATTAAGGTGGCGGCCATGTTCTCCCACCACCGTCTATGTACATTTCACATCAGGACAATTTGTTCACAGAAAGAACACAAACTTCCCTCAAACATTACAAATAACAATTACAAACAACATGTGGAGCGACATACCTGCAGAGAAGACATATAGAACACAATTCTTCTCTGGTCTGCTTGTGAATCTGCACGTTCAAAACAACATACAATAAATGTTCTGTTTCACATCATCACAATACATCACATCATCACAATACATGTAAAAACAAACAGCACAGTACTACACCAACACCTTCACCCTACATTACAAGATTCTCCATACAAACAACAAAACACGAGGAGCATTTCACATCACGCACATACCCATTAAGGTGGCGGCCATGTTCTGACGCACCACCGCAAGTACGGCAACAAGAGAAGGACAAAGAACGTGCAGACCTGCAGTACACCCAAACTCCAAAGGGGGGCTCCAACAACAACCAGGGCTGCTCAAAGCACGGCGAAACTCATCTACATTCACCACAACTAAACATACATTCCCAACTCTGTTACACCCACCTCCCCTGAATTTCGCCAACCTTGAGCAGCAACTATACATTTAAATACTACTTTTTACTTTTTACACTATTACATAGGGCCGCCAAAGGACAGGACAGCCAACTTGAAAAGTATCCTATAAGGATGAAGTGGAAAGAGAGGTAAACTATCTCTCCAACCAACTACTGGCGGTAGGATGCGTTCTACACCCCACAAGACCCTTTTTTCACTGTGTATTACTAGCCTTCAAGAGGCCACAACCTCTTATGAAACAATCAGAATAACGAACAAACCTATATGTCATAGGATGTCAGTGTGCACAGTGTATACATGCACTGAACTGAGCTTCGGCTTATCTAACTGTGGGAAGCCTGGAACACTGACCTGCAAACAGCTCGAATGTTTGACTTAGTGTCTTGGATAATGTCTTGTCCTGACATAGTATAAATCAATCTGTCAACTGGTTTGATAAGGCGACCAAACTTGGACTTGACCTGTGTGACTGTACTAGGATGTTCACACTGTGTGACAGAAGCTAAAGTGTCAGTACGCTGTGTGTCACTAGCATCATCTGTCTGATTTGTGTTACCAGAAACATCAGTACAATCATCAGCGCTAACCACAAATCTAGAATCAGAGTTAATGGACTGATCTACCATTTGCTCCTCAGCCATCTGCTCGGGAACTCTCTGAGGGGCAAACGAGACTGAAGACACTACAGTGTTAGTAGCCTCTGTCCGTGAGTGGTCAGGGAATGGTAACTGGGTGACCCACTCCAGGGTTCTTCCCTTGGGATCCTTGGGCTCTGGAACAGTCAAGGGAACATCCCTCTCCCGAACAGCTCTTCCCCCATACTCCATGTCTTCAACCTCCCCTCCCTCACTCCCAGGACAGGAATCCACTCTCTCCGACTCGAACGCGGTTCCTCTACTCACTTCCCCAGGCAAGGAATCCTGTTCCACTTCCGACACGGACATGTCACTTGGCTCATTTGATGTATGAACAGCAGACAGGGATGAAACTGGGTCAGAGATCACACTCGTATCATACACCGGCAGAAAGTTCACCAACAACAATAGATTACGGTGGACTACCTTCTCTCGTCCAGTGACAGTGTCTTGTATCCTATATGTGTGAGTCTCAGAGTTCCTATCCACCACAGTGTATACAGTAGACTCCCAACGATCAGCCACCTTTCTCTTTCCTCTCTCTCTCTTGTTCGCCAACAGCACACGGTCTCCGACGTCAATGGTGGGCCCTTTTACTCGTCTGTTGTAGAGCTCTGTGTGACGGTGCTGTTCTTTTATGACATGTTCCTGGGCTATGACCATAGCTTCTCTCAGATCCTTCGTGAGAGACATCACATACTTGTCGTAGCTGACCACAGCTGGATCATTCAGGACTGTCCGGAAGAGTATATCGACAGGGAGACGAGGAGTACGCCCAAACATCAGATAGAAAGGTGCATAGCCAGTTGACTCATGCGCTGTGCTATTGTACATGAACGTCAGAGTTTGCAAACGCCTCGGCCAGTTGATTTTTGCCTCTGGTTCAAGCGCTCGGATCATGTTACAGAGAGTTCTATTGAAACGTTCCACACTACCGTTACCCATCGGGTGATACGGGGTTGTGTGCAACTTTCTGACACCGGAGACTCTGAGCAGCTCACTCACTAGTTGACTCTCGAAGCTAGCTCCCTGGTCGCTGTGGATACGTTCTGGGAACCCAAAGACGCAGAAGAACTTGTCCCATAGAACTCTCGCCACCTGTTTGGCTGACTGATCTTTGCAGGGGAATGCCTGGGCCATTCTTGTAAAATGGTCAGTAACAACTAACACATCAACTGACTTGTTCCTTGAGTCCTCCGCTGACCAGAAATCAATGCAAACCAGCTGAAGTGGCCTGGTTGATGTGATACTCTGCAAAGGCGCCCTCGCAGCAGGTTCAACAGTCTTACTGACAATACACCGCTGGCAGTTACGGACGTAGTCTCTTACGTCTCTGTCGAGATTGAGCCAGAAGAACCTCTGTCTGGCCAAGCCAAGACTCCTGAACTGACCTTGATGGCCAGCATGGTCATGAACACCTCTCAGAACTTCAACTTTCTTAGACTCAGGAACCACATACTGGCGGCGTTTTGACTTCACGACTTGATCCCTCGAGACTCTGTAGAGTATCCCATTGCTCACAACAAGTTTCTCCCAGTGCTTCAGGTACCTCATGACTGTGACTGATTCCTTATCTCTCTCTCTCCTGGAGGGTCTCCGATGTCTCTCCACATAGTACAAGACTCGAGAGAGAGTCCTGTCTCTGAGCTGTTCATCCCGGAGTTCCTTCTCACTGTAAGCAGGAAGTGAGTCCTGACCACCTGGGACTAACTGAGGCAAATGGTGCAAGACTGCTACAGCGCGCGTTCTTGCTCCGACCTCCCACAGATCGTCATATGACTGTAGAACAACAGACACTTCATCCATCTCCATAGACTGAGCGTGGACATGCAGAGGTGATGGGACACTTTGAGCGTAACTCTCTGCCTGGCGTGGAGTGTCACCACTATCATTGGACGACCGGAAGGCGTCCTGTACAGAAGCACTCGACACATCCTGGACTTCGGAGAGGAGATTCTTGTAGGGCTCTTCAAGTAATCTGTGACTGACTCTCTGCTTGACGAAAGGCACACGACTCAAGGCATCAGCGACAACATTCTGTGGGCCTGGCACGTACTTGATGTCGAAGTTATAGCTCGCTAACTTAGCCACCCATCGTTGCTCGCAGCAGTCCAGCTTGGGCTTCGTCATGATATGAGTCAATGGATTATTGTCCGTCCAAACAGTGAAATCATGCCCCTTCAACCAATGGCTAAACTTGTCACAGACACTCCACTTCAAGGCTAGGAATTCCAACCGATGGGCTGGATAGTTTCTCTGAGACTGAGAGAGGGACTTGCTGGCGAATGCGATTGGCCTCGCTCGGTCTTCACCCTCTTGGATCTGCGACAGGACAGCACCGATGCCATCAAGGGACGCGTCCGTTGACAGCATGAAGGGACGGCTGAAATCAGGGTGAGCCAGGACAGCCGTCTCAACCAGCGCCGTTTTCAGCTTCTGGAAAGCCTGCTCCGTTTCGGGGGTCCAGTCAGTAACCTTCAACTTCCTGCTTTGTGACCTTTGTTTGGACTGTTTCACCTTCCCTTTTCTCTTCTGGCCCGTCAACAGAGAGAAGAGAGGCTTTGCAATAGCGGAGAAGCTAGGCACAAAGTGCTGGTAATAATTGATCATCCCCAAGAAAGATCTGATTCGTTTCTGTGAGGGGGTTACACCGTCCGCTTCCATCAGGTCAGCACTTGTCATCTTTGCGATGCTCTCAACTTTGCTGGGATCAGTCAACACACCGTTGTCATTAATTATGTGGCCGAGGAATTTGACGGATTTCCGGAGAAAAAAACACTTCTTGGGGGCCAATTTCAGGTTATGACCACGCAGTCTACTGAACACCATCTCCAAGCGTTCCAGAGCTGTCCTCTCATCAGGGGCGTACACCAATAAATCATCCAGATAAACCAGTAAGCTCAGATAGTTCTGGTCTCCGAAAATGCTAGTCATCATACGCATGAAGCTCCCAGGACTATTACAGAGGCCCTGCGGGAGGCGATTATACTCATACAAGCCCATAGGTGTTGTAAAGGCAGAGTACTTTCTGTCATCCTCGTGTAGTGGCATGTTATAAAACCCTGAGGTTAGATCCATAGTACTAAACAAGGAGTTACCTCCAAGTGCAGCTAAGCAGTCGGCCTGGTGAGGGAGAGGGTGAGCATCCTTCAGGGTCCTCTTGTTCAGCCAGCGAAAGTCTGTACAGATACGGAGATCTCCGTTCTTTTTCCATACAAGAACCAACGGAGATGCATATTCACTGGTTGACTTCCTGATTATATCTTTCTCCTCCATCTCACTCAGTACTTGGCGCAACTTCTGATACTGACTGGGGGGCACTCGTCTGAATGGGAGCCGGAATGGCCTGTGATCTGAGAGGTGAATGCGATGTATGAAGCCCTTTGCCTCTCCACAATCCAGGTGATGGCGTGAGAAGATGTCCTTGTAGCGCACAACCAGGTCAGCCATCTTGCTTCTACACTGTTCAGACACGTCACAGGAGTGTATGTCGAGCCCACTCAATCCCATGTACTTCAGTTCCTCATCAACAGTGCGGGCCGCATTTTCACTGGACGGGGTTACTTGACAGCAACTGAGTAGTGGGACCTCAGCAGGTCCGGTCTCATCCATGTCCTCGAGCGCAATGCAGGAGAAGACGTCGGCCAATTTAGCATTGCGTCTTACCAAGACGGGCCTGTCGGACGAGTTGATCAGCTTCAATGGAACCCATCCGTCTCCCCACAAAGGAGTAACAACTCTGGCCACCAGAACCCCTCTTGGAGCTGAGCGA
This sequence comes from Nansenia antarctica, assembly GCF_963989245.1. NCBI lineage: Eukaryota > Metazoa > Chordata > Actinopteri > Argentiniformes > Microstomatidae > Nansenia > Nansenia antarctica. The sequence goes on along the minus strand of NC_137685.1, from coordinate 24,771,162 downwards.
CACAATGTGGGCTCTGTCATCACAGCGCTACCAGGAGACACAATAGTGGACTTGGGTAGCTTGCCCCACATCAGGTACTCCCGACCAGGCTCAAGACACACGGCTGAGTTGCACCTGACTGTGCCTATCTTGTCAGGTATGACGTCACCTCGCCAACGGTTCAGACCAGCGAGCATCGAGAGAAACTGTTCAGATTCTGGATCGCCAGCAGGACAGGGCGTAGACACAGCCTTCCAGTAGCCATCACATTGCTTATACTGCCGGAGGATATATTTAATAACATTGGTGCCTAGTATCAACTCATCATGCTGGCCTTCAACTACCAGAGTGGGAACCATAATCCTACAGCCATACACCTCCATTTCCACGTTGAAAGCTGACTCAGGCTTGACACGGCGACCACCACAGCCAACAAGCACCACATTTGAACTGAACTGGTTATGCTCTGTAGCAACTCCAACCTCTCTAAGCTTTCCCTCTGCCGTCTTACTCATTGTACAAGCCATAGACCCACTGTCTAGCATAGCATTTAGAGTCACTGTATTACCAACTGTCACAGGTGTGTAGAAAAGGCTGTCACTACCACTAATTGTATGCGTATTCTGATAAACAATATCTTCAGAGTTATCACTTGAGCTTTTGAGAGCTATATACACTGTCTCAGCACTAGATTCGTCCTCACAATGGGAGTTTACTTGGCGACCTATACTTTCTCCCTCTGAATACAGGCCACCTAGTTTCCCTGAGGCTGAGGTGCTCGGGACGACCTGGTGGGACACTCAACTTTTGTGTGACCTGGGGCTAAACAGACAAAGCACAGCCTCTCTGACATGCAGTGTGAGATGGTAGTGTGTCTACTGTCATCACAGACTCGGCAGGCCTTCTCACGGGCGCCACCCTGGTATCTTCCGCCACGAGGAGCACTGTCACGCTGCTGCACTTTCCCCATCATCTGCTCCAGCCTCTCCATAATGCGAGCAAGAATCCTGTCTTCAGATTGCTGAGTGTTCTGGGCCACAGCAGTCGCGGAGGAGTGGTACGGAAGCTGGCCTAAAGCATGGTCCTGGGAAGGAATGAGGGTAGAAGGCGGACACTGTGTGTGGTACACTGGACTATGGGCAGGAGCAGGGGGGTACTGGGTGGAACACTGCTCAGACACAGACTGAATCGAAGGCTCTGGATGAGACTGCACAGTGTGGAGGGCGGTGGCATGGCTCTTCAATGGCACAGAACTACCGGTCCTGCCAGAGGCTCTCAGCTCTCTCTGATAATTATCAATCTTCAACTGTATGTCTCGTGAGCTCCACTCCTCAATAGCCTTGCATTCCAGAATACGGGATAGTCCAGAGTCCGGGCAATGCCTGACAAACATCCGTGCTACCTCTTCACCCACGTTCTCCATCCTCCTACCTTGTCTGCGAAGGCCCTCACCAGCTACATCAGCTGCTTTGTTGATCCTCAACCAGTAGTCTACAGGGTTCTCATTGGGTCTGGGTAGAGTGGCATAGAAATCTGACAACGGGAGGCATGATGACACATCACTGAAGTACTTGAGAAGGATATCATAGATGAGATCAGGGTTCTGCTTCACATCAAGTGTCTGATCGCTTCGCAAACCAACCCTCACAACATCCTTTGCCTTACCCATCAGCCTTGCCAGTATCTCCTCAGCCTGTTCATGCATTGGACATTTCTGCTTTCTCAGATAAGCTTTAGACATGTCAATCCAGTCCTGGACTGAACACTTATCAGAACTATCACCTCGGAACATTGGTGGTTCCCTGTCTGATGTTACATTCACAGTAACGCACGGAACCTCCTGTCTAACAACATTAGGATCAGTTACAGGATCTGGAGGCGATGTGCAGTTGAGGTGTGCACTGCTCATACTACTTGAGTGAACTACACCAGCTGAAATTAACTTGGTTACAATGGACTCGCCAATCTGAGCACCTAGCTGACCCATCATGTCTGAAAGGTGATGAAGAGCTTCAGTGTCATTAACACTGGGTGTGGATGTGGGAGGAGCCTCCCCTGTAAACTGTCCGACAGCAGCACAACCTGGGTCCTGACCTGACCCTATGCCTCTACCACTGTCAGTAAACAACTGGGAACACCCCACCTCCCTACTATTCAACCCATCGATGACAGCACTGTCTGCTCTGCTCTGACATGCCTCCCATGCACCCCTCCCCATAGGCAACACTGGGCTGGCAAAAATCTCATCATTAAAACCTGGCCTCTGAGCCATAGTGGTACAGACTTGCGTTGTGTAATATTACTGAATGAAAAAATAATAATAATGATAATGTTCAAAAAAAAAAATATAGAGTTACAGCAGGACATAAAAACCAAAACAATCAAAGCACTTTTTAAACTGATGTAATCACAGACCTCAGACTGAATGACCATTTACTATAATACTCTGACCACACTTGATCTATCACACTAAGACCTGGCATCCACGCAGCATCCACGGAGATCGGCGTTCAGCTGATCTTGAGATGATCCGGGTCACGGCACCAGTGTAACCATGGTCAAACAGCCAAACTTCTTTGATTCAATTCTTTTATTTGGCCTGCAGAGAAGACATATAGAACACAATTCTTCTCTGGTCTGCTTGTGAATCCATTAAGGCGGCGGCCATGTTCTCCCACCACCGTCTATGTACATTTCACATCAGGACAATTTGTTCACAGAAAGAACACAAACTTCCCTCAAACATTACAAATAACAATTACAAACAACATGTGGAGCGACATACCTGCAGAGAAGACATATAGAACACAATTCTTCTCTGGTCTGCTTGTGAATCTGCACGTTCAAAACAACATACAATAAATGTTCTGTTTCACATCATCACAATACATCACATCATCACAATACATGTAAAAACAAACAGCACAGTACTACACCAACACCTTCACCCTACATTACAAGATTCTCCATACAAACAACAAAACACGAGGAGCATTTCACATCACGCACATACCCATTAAGGTGGCGGCCATGTTCTGACGCACCACCGCAAGTACGGCAACAAGAGAAGGACAAAGAACGTGCAGACCTGCAGTACACCCAAACTCCAAAGGGGGGCTCCAACAACAACCAGGGCTGCTCAAAGCACGGCGAAACTCATCTACATTCACCACAACTAAACATACATTCCCAACTCTGTTACACCTGCTCATTTTCCTTGTGTCTCGCTGCCTACGTGTGACGTCAAAGTCATGTTGCTATTGGATACGGCTAACCATGTATATATTTTTTAATATAGGCCTATATATTAAAATTAAGGTTGACACAATGAAGGGCCACTTATTTTCTTTGTTTTATATATTTTTAAATTATATATAAAAAAAAAAAATGTGGATCCAATGTTAGGGGGCCCCCTAGTGGCTGGGGCCCCCCCGCGGTGCGTCGCTTGCGGGCCCGTCCGCTACGCCACTGAGGTGAGAGTACCTTCAGTGCTCATACTGACTCAGGGAAGTGAAGAAACCCACACTGCCTCGAGGAGGCTTTAACCTTCTGACAGCGTTTAGCTTCATGACGGCTCTAACCCTAACCCTTCTGACAGCGTTTAGCTTCATGACGGCTCTAACCCTAACCCTTCTGACAGCAATTAGCTTCATGACGGCCCTAACCCTAACCCTTCTGACAGCAATTAGCTTCATGATGGCCCTAACCCTAACCCTTCTGACAGCGTTTAGCTTCATGACGGCCCTAACCCTTCTGACAGGTATTAAGTTAATACTATTAACCCTAACCCTTCTAACAGGTCTTCTGTTGGTGATTCACCTGTTCACCAGCTTGACTATCAGCGATGGCATTTCACTTCAAATGAGCTAATGTGATTCTCCCCTTATATGTTTTCCCATGCCAAAGGATTGATCTATCTATAACCAAAGGGGACTTACATCAAGGGCAAATAAGCGTTGATCTTTTGAGACACTTTCATCTTTATTGGTTTACCTGGTCTGTAGCTGTAATAAGAAAAATATCCTACAAATACAGACGGTGGTTTTAACCCATGGTTGGATAACTAGTGTAATACCTCTAAGCCCCTTTCAATGACTTCTCTATTAGTCACTTGATTCTTCATTCAAGGACATCCAATTACTGGTGAAATCCAACTTTCAACCCTTTAAACAGCGATGGTAATCCTATAACCCGCTGCTACAGGAGAGCAGAGTACAGGTTCACTTGCCCTTCAGTGTCCATGTAGATCCTATTAACCATGAGAATATTCCTGAACATAAGACGCAATGGGGTTGAGGTCCGGCAGACGTACATTGGTTTCAATGAGATGCAGTGTAGTTTATACTGTAGCGGTTCCCAAGGCAACTTATATGACGTCCCTGCATAGCAGCTAATAGTGCCCTCAGACTCACTTTGCTGCTCATAATGCGGTCCCCTCTGTAGTGTTGCCAACTCCTCTGTAATGGAAGTAGCTGTTGGCAATGTAATCAACTAATGTTCATAATATGCAATTCTGAAAGGCTAAATGAATAGAAAAAGGCTGACCAGGTTTACAAACTAACTATTTACGTATTTACAAACTTGTTTTTTTGTTGCTATAATGTTAGTGTTTACTATTTTAAACATATGCAGTGGCCTAATGAATTTAGACCTACACTATAGCCGGGTACACACATAAGGATTTTCAAAATCTTAACCAATTTTTTATCTGAGACAGACCCCACACATGAAGATAAAACATCTTGGATTGAACAGCCTTGATCGTATTGTGTGTGGTGTGCGCCGATTTTCCCATTTCAGCACCCCACAGACATAAAGATTATCGTTACGACAGACTCCAGACTCTCTAGAGCAGGGGTCGGCAATAGGCGGCCCGTGGGCCATTGCTGGCCCGTCACCAATAATATTTGGCCCAGCAGATTATTTTGAGAATCCACTTTTTTGGATCCCACACCGCGCCTATAATGTCCGAATAGAGAATCTACCTCCACCTGAATAATGCTTATTGTACTTTTATCCATGTTGAGAGTGAATGACACAGGGACAGACAATCAGGCAGCGGGGTGCACCGAAGCGCACTGACCCTGAACCCCTCAGAGTGAATCATAAGTAGGTGGACAAGGCGTGGTGCTGAAATAGCCAACATGCTGTGTGTGGTTTGAAAAAAATAACATCAGCTCATTAAATCATTCAAACGTAATGTTTACGTATGTGACTGCAACACACATATGAACAGTAACAAAGCAAATTCTGTCTCATTTTCTGAAAAACATTGACAACAAAATCGGCGCAAAAGTGGTGGTAGGCCTATGCTCCTGAAACGACAGAGCAAACGCGCTATTAGGGATAATAAGTACAATGAGCCATAAGCCATTCATTCAAAATATACAAAATACAATTAGGTTATTAAATACAATAACGACAGGCTTGGTACTCACTTAATGTGAAAAGTGGCATCTCCCATCGGTCACTATTTGCTTGCATGAACCCATCCTTTTAATATTGCCTTTAAATTACAAAATAATTAAATTATGATTATATAATGATTAAAGCACTTTGAGCTTCCTGTTTGAAGCGCTATACAAATAAAGTTATTATTATTATTATTATTATTATTATTATTATCTAACGTAGTACCCTGACTGACCTGTACGAGGCAACCATGTGCGACAGGGCAAATAAAGTGCAGAAGAACGAAAAGAAGAAGTCAGCTCGCTTCTTGATTGGCTACATTCCATCCACGTCACAGTCGGACTCGCGAGCATGGTTGCCAGATGGGATTGACATTTTCCAACCTAACCACAGCCTAAAACCGCTAATTCCACCAAAAAACCCAGAGACCATCTGGCAACTCTAGTCGAGAGTTGTTGGGAGTCGGGAGTTGCCCCCACACATAAGAATATTGCAGGGGATTTTGGCACATTTTCTTTGGGCCGCTACCCACACGTTTAACTGTGTTGCTCATTCCACAAAAGCATGATCCTTACAAGTTGTACCTCGTTGTAAAGGTGACTAATCAGGCTTTCCAACAATATAAAAACAATACCAATTAGTATTAGTAAAGGGGAGGAATAATCGACCGAAATAACGTTTCTGAACTTTCACGTTGAAGACTGACATGCCCTGCAGCGTTTCAATGTTGTCTGGCAGTCTCTCCCGAAGCTCATTGGTCAGGGAGATGGTAAAGGCTACACATCTCCTTCTGACATTGCCGTCATCTTCAGGTGACAGGTGGAGCTCAGCTGCCTTTGCCTCAAAAAGATACCCAAGGTATGGTTTGGGATTGATGACCAAGCCAATCAAGCAATCAAGTAGCCTGAGTGGGTCTGCTTGTTCTCCCTCAAAAGCAGTGGAGGCTCCTCCATAGAGGTGGAGGAGGCCTGGCCTCCCCAATAATTTGAGAGAAGAGAGAGAGATTTAAAAAAGCAATAATTCTATTTTTTATCAGACACACAACATACAATTCAGAACAATACTTCATCCATTTCTAATATTTATCGTGCAGAACAGCACTCATACACGCGTGTGGCGGAAAAGGGTACTACACGGAGGCCAGGCCTCCTGTCGGAAAGTGGTTTCTCATAGAAGTCAATGTAATGCAATTTTTTTCATGGCAATATGTGATTGGCCAAATCACTGAAAATGGGTGGGCACAGGAGGCCTGGCCTCCGTGTAGTACCTTTTTCCGCCACACGCGTATGAGCGCTGTTCTGCAGGATACATATTAGAAATGGATGAAGTATTGTTCTGAATTGTATGTTGTGTGTCTGATTGACATAGTGTTTGAGTGCTTTTGACATGTCATTGATTGTATGTAGTATGTTGTGGTGAATGTTGTGAGCCTGAGCAGAAGGGACAATAGCTGCTGCAGGCGGACCAGAGATTCATGCCAATTGTTTTGTTTATTTGATGACCCATTGTGCAGGCAATAAAAGCTGCTTCATCCACCATCCTGAGAGTGTCCCAATCCCTTCAGTACCGCCAAACACAAATTAATAATTTTTAACAAAGACAGATAAGAAGAACAGGGAACATTCCATCGCGAGTGAAGCGAGCAAGCGGAAAAATGTTTGGCCTCCTCAATTCTGGAAGTCACCAGCCTCCACTGCTCAAAAGCCTTGATAGCCAACTCCTGATTACCCTCCCCCTACTCCTCTCACTACTTTCTCCCCTGTTCACTACTATCATCACCGCCTCCAAAACAACCACCTGCTCCCTCGACCCCCTCCCTACCACCCTGACCAAGGCCTGCCTCCCTGCCCTCATCCCCCACCTCACTGCCCTCTTCAATCAGTCCCTATCCCAAGGCCACGTTCCCTCCAGCTACAAACTTGCCGCTGTCACCCCCATTCTCAAAAAGCCCACTCTTGACCCAGCCAACCTCTCCAACTACCGCCCCATCTCCAACCTACCATTCTTTTCCAAAACCCTAGAGTGCGCTGTCGCTCCCACTTCACTCCCACCTCCAATCCAACAAACTATACGGACCCCTTCAATCTGGCTTCCGCCCACATCACTGAAACAGCCCTGGTCAAAGTCATCAACGATCTCCTCACCTCCGCAGACTCAGGTGCCCTCAACATCCTAGTTCTACTAGACCTGAGCGCAGCCTTCGACACAGTGTCCCACTCCATCCTCCTTCAAAGGCTGCGCCAACTGGGTGTTGAGGGCACCGCCCTGGACTGGCTCACCTCCTACCTCACCAACAGACAACAGTTCATCTCCCTCTCCGGTCACACCTCCTCCTCCTCCTCTGTCACACAGGGGGTCCCACAAGGCTCAGTCCTCGGCCCCCTGCTCTTCCTCTGCTACACACTCCCCCTCAGTCACATCATCCGCCAATTCAACCTGGACTTCCACTGCTACGCTGATGACACCCAGATTTACATCACCACAAACTCCACCCAGAACCCACCCCTCACTCACATCGAAAACTGCATTTCAGCAATAAAAACCTGGCTCACACACAACTTCCTCAAACTCAACAGTGAAAAGACCGAAGTCATCCTCATAGGCACCAAATCCACCCTCAATAAAACCGGACTTATCACACTCACCATTGATGACACTACCATCAACCCCTCCCCCCTGGCTCGCAACCTCGGCTTCATCCTGGACCCCACCCTCTCATTTGATCCCCACGTCAGCTCCATCGTCAAGACCTCCTACTTCCACCTCCGCAACATAGCAAAACTCAGACACTGCCTCTCCCCGCCCGCTGCTGAATCCCTCATCCACGCCTTCATCTCCTCCCGCCTTGACTACTGCAACTCCCTACTCACCGGCATCACCTCCCGCTCCCTCCATAGACTCCAGATGGTCCAAAACTCTGCTGCACGCCTCCTTTCAAACACCCGCTCCCGTGACCACATCACTCCTGTCCTCCACTCTCTCCACTGGCTCCCCATCAAAGAACGCATCCAATTCAAAATCCTCATCCTCACATACAAAGCCCTCCATAGCCTGGCCCCCCCTTACCTGACTGACCTCCTTCTCCCCCACCGCCCTACCCGTACCCTCCGATCCTCATCCATTGTTCCCCTCACTGTCCCACCCTCAAAACTCAAAGGCTTCGGTCACCGTGCCTTTTCACGAGCTGCAACCCCGCCTCTGGAACTCTCTCCCCCAACCACTCAGAGACTCACCCTCACTCCTCACTTTTAAATCCCACCTCAAAATCTACCTGTTCTCCCATGCCTACAGCCTCCCCTACCCCTAGCCATCTCCCCCATCCCGGCGCCCCCGCCCCCCCCCCCCCTTGACACGCATACAACCTCCCATACCCCTACCCATCTCCCCTAACCCTGCCACCCCCCTGATATGCATACAGCCTCCCCTACCCCTAACCACCTCCCCTGTCCCTACCACCCCCCTCCCCGTTCGCTGACTCTGTGTTCCATGTTACTTGTTGTTTTTGTGTTTTCCGTATCCCCTATATTGTCAGCGTCTTTGAGCCTCGGAAAAGCGCTATATAAATTCAATGAATTATTATTATTATTATTATTAACTGTACCTCACTCAGCACTGACTTCAGAAAATAAAAGTAAAGGACATTTTGAGGGTCATTGTACATGGAGAACAAAACCTCAGCCATGTAGCAGTGCTCACTCGATTTGGTGATGCTGAAATGCAACTTCACTGTCCCACTGGTCCAAAATGCCTGATACCGCCGGTTCAATGGATAGCCAACGTGTGGCCACACTTTAGTTATTTGTAAGGGTTTCACACACTTAAGTTATTTGTAAGGGTTTCTCACACTTTAGTTATTTGTAAGGGTTTCTCACACTTTAGTTATTTGTAAGGGTTTCACACACTTTAGTTATTTGGAAGGGTTTCTCATCATAGTTAAAATGGTCTCATGGCCTTGTAGGCCTCCCTGCGCTTTGGAGACACTGAAAGCCAATTGTAAGTCTCCCTTACCAAATACTCCAAACTGTGGGGAACGGTGTCCTTGGAAGCATAGCTTACAGCAAGCTGCAGAGAGTGACGGACACAAGGGATGAGGACAAGCTCTTTCAGGCCAGACTCCTCCTTCAGTACTTCATGCACTCCATTGTTGATCCCAGTCATAACTGAGGCATTGTCTGTCCCTATGCCCAGGAGCTTTTCTTTTTTGAGACCACATTTCTCCAGGAATGCCAAAACAGCACGAGCTATAGCTTTAGCCTCTCCAGCCTCCAACTCGACAAGCCCCAGAAATGTTGAGAGAATAGTTTTCTTGGTCTCACTGAAGTACCTGATGACAACACCAAGGTACTCTGACACGCTCACATCTGTGGACTCGTCGAGGAGGAGGCTGAATCACTGCTCACCCACATCCGCCACCAAATTTTTAAAGAAATATGAGGTAAGAACGCCATTTATCATTTCTGTGCACTTGGCATTCGGAAGTGAGTGGCAGCAGTGGAATCTGCAAAAGCAGTTTTACATGCTTCCCCGATGTGGTCGCATGCCAACATCGAACAGTGCTCAGCATTGCTATGGTTGCCTCAGCTAGAATCATTTTTCAGATTATTATTATTTTTTGGTTCAGAATTGGCAACTTGCTTTGTGTGGAACTATTATAAGGTTTTGCCTTTTTGGCATGCTTTTGAGTTGACATATGCTTTTTTATGTCACTCATCTTGGCATAAAAATCAGCCTTACAATACAGGCAGTATGCCCGTGCATCATCACCAATATGGGGCTTCAACCAGCCCTTAAACTCAGGGTATGACTCCCACTCCCTCCTGTATTTTTGGGTGTATAGTTTTGACTGAGCCATTAGCTATGATAGCTAGCTAAGCTAACTGAGAGGGTGCGAGAGACTGACCGAGACAGAGTGAACCGTTTGAGGGATTTTTGAGCGTGAAACTAAAAGAGTGAATATTATTAAAGCAAAAACATATCTACAAATATGATACTGTTAGCTGCACACATGCGATTCATTTGCAGGCAGCTCTTGCTCAGAGCGGTCACAATAGAGGCTGCTATCAGACTGACCGTGTGAGTGAGTGTTGAGGGAGAGAGGAGACGGCAACCCTCGTTGTAGGCTAACCTCACGTCACCAGGCTCTCTCCGGGGGAGACTGTAGGCCTACTCATCTTTCGTAAGCTGGGTTGTAACGTGAACCACGGAACGCAGGATATGTTAGATGCTTTACAGTAATTCCCCAAATGACCAGAAAAGGTAGCTACATTTGTCGCTGGTCGCTTTTGACTAATTACGTCACCATGGGGGTCTGGACAGTCGCCAGATATAGCGACAAAGTCACCAAGTTGGCAACACTGCCCCTCTGTGTAAATGTAGCTCATATGTAGTTCCCTCAAAGGAACTATCTCATATGCATATATATATATTTAAAAAAAACATTCTTCTTCTAGCACGACGACTGCAAATGGCCGCTGGCCTGAGCTAGATTACTTTTTCTGCTACGACTGGTGGATTGATGATTCACCTACTTAGTCAAATGTATTGATTGTAAGTCGCTTTGGAATAAGGCGGTAGTTAGAGTGACAATAGAGCGAATGAGGTCCTATCAGAGTTTATATGAGATTCACCTAGGTACTAACACAGACAGACAGGAAGACTGACTAGGGGCTTTATGATAAGGGGGCTCTCTGGGACTGTCATATACTGTAGTTTACAATCACTTCCGTAACCCATGGTTAAAACTACAATACCCAGCAGCCACTGGTTACCTAATTCCACAGCACGCCTATAACATCCAGGTCGCGAGTTGTTTACTTGGTCTCTCCCTCTCTACCTGCTAGCTGGCTGGTGTGTTTGGCGTGGTGACTACGGCGGTGTTTATGACTAATAGAACAGAGATTCAATGGTGAGTCATGTATGTGGACTTTGTTTAATGTGTTATGATCTAGCAGCTGTCATATAACGTGGTAAATCCGCAATGTAGATCAGTAACAGAAACGTAGCTAACGCTAGCCTAGCGATTAGCAACTAATACACCACTCACTCAATAGCTGCGGTTAGCCGCGGTTAGCATTGACAACAACATTCGTCTATGCAGACCTGTCAAATTGCAGCTAAATTACTTGCCCATTTAAAACAAGTAGGCCTAAGGGAGTGTTCACACTTGACTTCTTTTTTTAGAAAAAAGCGCAGCCTTCACCGTCTTTTTACATACAACCCTATGGGAAAAGGAAAAAACGGCCGCCTTTTAAAAAGCGTGAGAAAAGCGCAGCTGCCGCCGCCTTTTTCAGTTGAATTTATTACATTTTTCAGAAAGGCGCTGTGTGTCGTCAAGCGCCTTTCTGACAGCTGACCAATCAGGACGAGGAGAGTAGGTACGCATGTACCTTAGAATCGTAGAATATTGTAGAATTAACTCGTGATTGCTACTGGTGTTTCATAACGTGGTTCCAGTGTTGGCAGCATTCGGCAGAAATCTTCATTTTCCGCAACACTGTTGCAAATATACCTAGTTCAACACAACACACCTTGCAAATATACCCAGCGATAGACTTGGTAATAGTCGTAGCCTCGGGGAGTTAAAGGGAAGCCTGGTCTGCCTCTTAGACATGACTACATCGTAATGATTACAAAGATGCCACTTGAAATGCATGAAATCCAAGTTTATTACATATTCGTAAAAGTGCAACTTCTCTGCTTTCAGAAACTGTTTGAATTTTTTAGATTGGGCCTATAGTTCATGAATTACGATAGTTTGAAGGAACGCTGTAAAATCCTGTCTAGATGCGAATCTATCGGCATTAGTCAAATACATGCTCACATCCAGTCATCCGCTCACTGCTCTCCATCAAAAATGGCACATCCATCAATAATATTACATAATAACAACTGCTCTGATTAGATTGCTTAGATTGTTTAATACATCAACGGGGGGAAAGCGAGATGAACTCGCGAGTATCATGCTTCCTCCATTGAACGGAAAGTCCTATCTATTCCATTCAAAGTGTTTTAGCCTTCCCCCTTTCCACTGGTAATAAGGAATTGGCAATAATAGATCAATATAAATAGATCAACATAATGCAGCACTATCATGCACAGATCAGCCTTAAAACATGTAACGTTATATATATATAACGGAGCGATGTATTTCTACGGAAAGGCTGACTGACGCGGGGCTCTTACAATCTCCGCGTATGTGTGAAAGAGGCTTAAATGTCGAAATAACAGTAATACAATGTTCATTGATAAAATGACATAAGGGATGAAAAGGGGTTTTAGAAGGGGGATGACGAAGCGCGCTGGACTGAGGAACAGCATAGGCACAGGACATAGCATAGTCGTAGCCTCAGGGAGTTAAAGGGAAGCCTTGTCTGCCTCTTAGACATGACTACATCGTAATGATTACAAAGATGCCACTTGAAATGCATGAAATCCACGTTTATTACATATTCACCTAGTATTTGACTGACTGTCAGTCACGAATGGTCCTGTCATGCCAAAACCTGGCACTGCCAAAACCTGGCAGGCCTAATCGTTTAGAACGCTCGTGCTAATCGTTTGCTAATCGTTCGAACGTTCAGGACCAGGTGGCGACTGTGACGTCATTCTAGTGCGCTGTGTTTACTCCCGCAGCAGATTAATGTGTGTATCTTAAACTGCGAAGACAAATGTCATCTTCTTGCACTTGAATAGCATTAAGGTTGATGCAGGCTCACTAGTCAGCTATATAATATATAACATTTTATATGAAAACCCCTGCTAGCATGCTAATTTCACACGTAACCCGCTCCGCTAACGTAGTACGGAGTTGGCTAGTTAAACCACATCGCAGTGATAAATATAATTCCATAATCAGCAGGAAGAGAGCGCGGAGAGCACCTCGGGTTGGGAGAGCCCTATAAGACCCCGACTATCAAATAAAAGCAGAACGGAATAAACGTTATTAAATACAACGTTATAAAATGCAAGTGTGCACAGCACACACACACAGACACCTGGGTTTCCGTTAACCGGCAATTACCGGTCTTTGTCCGGTAAATTTTGTTGAAGTCCGACATATTGAAAAGTCGTCGGACATATTGTCCGGTGAAAATAATTCCCTTTGAATACAATTCGCTAAAGTTCACATTCTGATTCCTTCTATTTTAAAAAAGACGAATATATAGGCTATGTATTTCTTTTATTATGATATGATTTGACACCGGCATGATGATGACTCCTAATGTGTAGGCCGGCCTATGCGAAACAGCGCACAGGTGCCACATGGGATTGATGCCAGATGGGATTACAGCTTAACCAGTCTATTACCGCTTAAACACAGTAGCCCATTCGGCGGTAACCCATGCCTATCTGGCAACCCTGCCAACCCGTCCACCATAGTAATACGGTTTCTTGATTTCCCATCTATGGGTGCGTTCGTAAACACGCTCTGGAAATCCGATCAGCACTCGCGGAACGCCTCTCGTCCAATCGAACGACTCGGTCGCTCTGTGACATCGAAGCCAGCGTGCGCTCCGGCGCTCTCAGAGCGTGTTTACGAACGCACCCCTAGAAGTTTCTAGCCAGCTAGCTGAAGCTGCTACACACACTAGAGCCATGGCGACCGAACGGCAAGTTAAACAACATACTATAAAAGTGACATTGTTTTACTCATTACTCATACATTTGTTGTCATTCAGTTATACAGTTATGTTCTTCCCATTGTCATACTCCCGAGCTAAACGAAATGCCTTCCCAACCAGCGAGACTTATAGAAATGACGTTGTTTTATTGATTTAAAAAAAAAAGGGTAAAACTGGAAAGAGAAAATAGAAAACTCACATTAATCCCAAACAATTTAACAAACTTCAGTTAACGTAATGTGGAGTCCGTTCATTGATCGATGCTGTCTGTTCAGTTCCCAGTGAGGCGCCCGTTCAGCGCTGGACCCGTTCAGCGCTGGATTTGACGCATGGCATAGCGCGCATCCGTCAAATCATGTTATATTATATAGCTCGCATCTAATCGTATCGGATGAGAAATAGACATTAAATGGCATATATAGGCCGCTACACAACAGTAATCACCGCGACAAACAGCTATATTAGATTTGGGGGAAAAAAAATATGATTTTGCAAAAAAAAAAAAAAATTTATATTTTAATATGATGACCGGAATATATCACGTTTGTCCGGTAAATCGAATTCTTCCCGGACACGATGTCCGACGGCAAATGTTTCTAACGGAAACCCTGACAGACACACACAGAGGAAATCGCGCAATCAGCAGGGAGAGAGCCCGGAGCTCACCCACGTCTCGGGCGGAGACCTTGGTAAAATCATATCCCCCTGTCCAATACAATGTTGGCAATATTTTCTATTGGTTAAGTGCTCCCGGTTTCAAAAGAAAGAAACGGAGGTCTGATCAGCAGATCATTTCTCATAAAGTTGCAAACGCAACTTGAGCCTTAGGGACTAAGCATCCTAAAACAATGCACAGCAATTCAACTTAATTTAAAAATGCGCGTTTCGTTCAAGATCCATTAGAGTAGGACATGTACAGTTATGATAAGTACAGTCATATGTAACTTTTGGACTACCGTAGTATAGTAGTTGATATTGTAATAAAACGTGGATCCACCCAAATAGGGTGGGAGACCAATGTCAGACGATGAACAAACACACCACGAGTCCACACTGATTCAGAAAACGGAATAAACTTTATATATATATACACAACACTTTGAAAATTCATAGGGGGGAATTCATCAGGGGGATAACGTTTACAAAAGAACTGTACAGGTTACAATCAGGTATATAATAATAGTTAGGGAGTAACATATCATTCACAAATTCAACAATAATAGAATAAAGTCAAATAAGTAGGAGGTTAGGGGGTAACATCTGGGAGGTTAGGGGGGACATCTGGGAGATTAGGGGGTAACATCTGAGAGGTTAGGGGGGACATCTGGGAGATTAGGGGGTAACATCTGAGAGGTTAGGGGGTAACATCTGGGGGATTAGGGGGGAACATCTGGGGGATTAGGGGGTAACATCTGAGAGGTTAGGGGGTAACATCTGGGGGGTTAGGGGGTAACATCTGGGGGATTAGTGGGTAACATCTGGGGGGTTAGGGGGTAACATCTGGGAGGTTAGGGGTAACATCAATGAGGTTAGGGGGGACATCTGGGAGATTAGGGGGTAACATCTGGGAGGTTAGTGTTGTGCCTCCTAATCTGACACGCCCCCGTGAGCCTCGTTCTGGCGCCCCCTCCCGGCCGGATTGAGTGGGCCGGATCTCTGGCTCTGTTTGCAGCAGGTGTGGGCTATTACCTTTCAGCCCAGCTGTCCCAATCACCACCTGGACAGCCGCCTACTTAACCCTGCTACAGACGGAGATCCAACGCTTGAACATAACTTTCTGTATGGAGCCCCTCTGACTACTCTCTTCTGGATTTCCCTCCCTGGCTCGACCCCTGGACTCCCCTCTGGACTACTCTCTCATGGATCACTCTCCCTGGCCCGAAAAGGATCTCGGACTTTGCTCACTAGGGTAGTATCGCAGCACATAATACAACACCCCTGACCTCATACACGCACACACACATAGTATAATTACACACCCCATAACTATCGCCTGCATCACACCTTATGTTTGTTTTTCCACTAGTTAGTGTAGGGCCTATTTCTTTGTTTATATCATCCTTAATAAATCATTGTATATTCTCCTGGCCTCTGTCTCTGTTTCTCTGGGGTTCCACCACATTTGGCTTTTCCAGTTTCAAGGTGTGCATAACAGTATGTTCAAGCCATTATGAGCCAAGGTGGAACTCCAGAGAACAAGAGTGGTTCCCCGGGTATTGGGGTTCTCCCATTAGTCGTAGATTTACGCAGAGAGGTAAATAGCCATGCTACGCAACTTACCAGTCTGCAGGCCGAGCTCCAGAAGGCCTTCCCCACGGTCCAAGGCCAGATAGCCGTACTGGAGAATACCACCCGTGCCACCGTCGGGGCTGTAAATAGTCTCGAGACGAAGATGGACGCCCTGTCCGGGTCTCTCGCCTCCATCCAGCGTTCTCTGGACCTCATCGCCGCTGGCAGCAGACCAACCCCTGACACGAGTTCCATATCTGGGCAGATGACTAATGGCGCTTTTCCATTGACCGGCCCGGGTCGGGTCGGGTCGGGTCGGGTCGGGTCAGGTCGGGTCACTTTTGATCTGTTCTGGTTTCCATTACACAAACCGACCCGGACTAGTAGGAGGAGTCGTCGATAGTAGGCGGAGTTACGCGTCATAACAGCGCGCCATGGTGGTGACGTATATTTCCACGAGACAGTTTCACAACACACCACAGCGCCAACAATAGCAGCATGGAGGAAGTTGCAGTTATCCTATGCCTGTGGTATATCATTAAACATTGTATTTTGGATGAGAGAATCCAGAACACAGAAGAGATAAGACGGAAGAGGGAATCCAGAAGACAGAAGAGACTTTACAGAAGACAGAAGAGAGAAGACCGAATGAAGGATGCTCTAAAGAGGAATGCTGAAAAGAGAAAGAAACTGATGTGGGCTGTCGTAAGGAGCTTTGATCGTCGGCGTAAACAACAAACACAGGTGGGTTTTGTTATCCTTCACGGCTATTTCTAGTATATGACTGGTTTGGGTTTATTCCGAATTGACAAAACACATTATCTCTGATCTATTCCAGATGCTTAATGTTTTGGCGAAATCTTCGCAGCGCCCCGTCAGCGTGGGCCATCAACAGAGCTAACCAGTGGTGGGATTTCGTGGTCCCTTCTTTCACCGATGCTCTGTGGGTACAGAACTTCAGAATGTCGGAGGGAACATTCCTGTATCTGTGCCATAAACTTCGACCAGCCATGGAGAGACGAGACACAGCCTTCCGTTTGTGTGTCCCCCTCAACAAAAGAGTAGCGATGGCACTGTGGAAATTGGCGACCAACTCCGAGTACAGAAGTGTATCACATCTGTTTGGTGTCAGTATCACAACTGTGTGGCGGTGTGTGAGAGACTTCTGCGCTGCTGTACAAGCGATACTAGTACCAGAACTCATTCATGTTCCAACCCAGGCAAAGTTTGAGGAAATGGCTGACTACTTCGAGCATAGATGGGGGGTTCCACAATGTGTTGGTGCTATTGACGGATCTCACATCCCCATTTTGGCACCAAGAGAATACCACTGTGACTATTTCAACCGTAAGGGCTGGCACTCAATCATCCTGCAAGCCGTTGTAGATGGAAAGGGATTGTTCTGGGATGTCTGCACAGGGTTTACAGGGAGTATGCATGATGCCCGTGTTCTCCGTCGGTCCAGGCTGTGGGAGCAAGCCAGCACTAGAAACCTCAAAGGGGTGAGACTGAGGGACTGGGTGTGCGTCAGGGGCTGATGCGCTACTTTACCTCCCTGTAGCATCATTGTGATTGTCTGCCTGTTTGAATCATTGCTAGTGGACATTGTTCTGCACAGATGTTGTTCTACACATAATAAAGTCATGTTTTTTGAACCCTTAAAACCACTGCCTTCACTTGTCTGCTTTATGAACTGTAGCAGCATTGTTATGCTCAGCATATGAGATGGCTACTACTTTAGGTCACTGTGGCATCATTGTTAGGTTCACACACACACAGAGATTAGATCACGGTATTTATTAAGGTGCAAAGTGTAGTGAAATACAATTAAAACACAGCAAACGTGATGGTGAAGTTAGCAAAGGAGTATTGTGTTTTTTTACCACCTCCACAGCCGGTGTTATTCACGGACAAACACGGTGCATAATAGCGATTTTTGTGTTGTGCTTGTTGTAAATAAAAGTTATATGATTAATTGAAATGACATTAAACTAAGATAATACGATGGTCAGAATAATTTTCCGAATCTTTATTAATAAGCTATTACAGAAAATGTAGTGACATTTTCCTAGTGAATGTGGTATTTTCAAGATGGCGGTTGTGAAGAAATAATATGGGATGGGACATGGGATGACGATTGTCCATTGACCAATCAACGGTGTGCAGCGTCACACGTCACACGCAGCCTGGCAAACACCCGGATATGAAATTAAAAAGACCCTGCTCGGATGTGGTACCTGGGACCTAGGACTGAAGCGACCCGGACCGACGAATGGAAAAGGGAACCGAAGCGGGCAGACCTAGGTCAGCACCAGGTCTGCAACGTAGTGGAAAAGCGCCATTATCCCCCGGTTGATCCTGTGAACCCCGTTTCGCTCTATCCTCCTGTCGCTCACTGGGAACCCAGGTTAGTCAGCCCCGCTCCATTCCATGGTGACTTTGATTGTTGTCGGGGTTTCCTGACCCAGTGCGAATTAGTATTTACGCACCAGCCTTCCAAGTACTCCTCCGACGGGGCCAAGGTAGCGTTTATCATGTCTCTACTCGCTGACAAAGCGCTCAAATGGGCCATAGCCGCTGTCGGGAGCAGTTCAAGATACTCCACGGATTACCCCCTGTTTAAAGCGGAGTTCCGGTTCGTGTTCGACCACCCCCAGGACGGGCAGGATGTAACCGGCCGCTTGTTAGCCATCTCCCAGGGTTCCCGCTCTGTAGCCGAGTACATGGTCGAGTTCCGTACTCTAGCCACGGAGACAGGCTGGAATGACGGAGCCCTCCTCAACCTTTTCCACAAGGGGTTACATGATTCCATCAAGGACCTGTTGGTGCGCGACGATCCCGGCACCCTTAATGAGCTGATTACCCTGGCCCTTAGGATGGATGCACGCCTCCAGGTACGACGCACCGACCGCGTCCAGCGAGCTGTCACGCGCCCCACTACCTATCGCGCCGGAACGACCCCGCCCCCTTCTCTGCCCATGCTGCCTCCTCTCGTGGCTACTTCCGGGGCTGGGGAGCCCATGGAGATCGGCCGCTCTCGGCTCTCGCGAGAGGAGCGAGAACGGAGGCTTCTCAACAAGCAGTGCCTGTACTGCGGCAAGGAGCCTGCATCACACCTTATGTTTGTTTTTCCACTAGTTAGTGTAGGGCCTATTTCTTTGTTTATATCATCCTTAATAAATCATTGTATATTCTCCTGGCCTCTGTCTCTGTTTCTCTGGGGTTCCACCACATTTGGCTTTTCCAGTTTCAAGGTGTGCATAACAGTTAGGGGTAACATCAATGAGGTTAGGGGGTAACATCTGGGAGGTTAGGGGGTAACATCTGGGAGGTTAGGGGGGACATCTGGGAGGTTAGGGGTAACATCTGGGAGGTTAGGGGGGACATCTGGGAGATTAGGGGGTAACATCTGAGAGGTTAGGGGGGAACATCTGGGGGGTTAGGGGGGAACATCTGGGGGGTTAGGGGGTAACATCTGGGAGGTTAGGGGGTAACATCTGGGAGGTTAGGGGGGACATCTGGGAGGTTAGGGGGGACATCTGGGAGATTAGTGGGTAACATCTGGGAGATTAGGGGGGAACATCTGGGAGGTTAGGGGGGACATCTGGGAGATTAGGGGGTAACATCTGAGAGGTTAGGGGGGAACATCTGGGGGGTTAGGGGTAACATCTGGGAGGTTAGGGGGGAACATCTGGGGGGTTAGGGGTAACATCTGAGAGGTTAGGGGGGAACATCTGGGGGGTTAGGGGTAACATCTGGGAAGTTAGGGGGGAACATCTGGGAGGTTAGGGGTAACATCTGGGAGGTTAGGGGGGAACATCTGGGGGGTTAGGGGGTAACATCTGGGAGGTTAGGGGGTAACATCTGGGAGGTTAGGGGTAACATCTGGGAGGTTAGGGGGTAACATCTGGGAGGTTAGGGGGTAACATCTGGAGGGTTGGGGGAACATCTGGAGGGTTGGGGGTAACATCTGGAGGGTTGGGGGTAACATCTGGGAGGTTAGGGGGTAACATCTGGGAGGTTAGGGGGTAACATCTGGGAGGTTAGGGGTAACATCTGGGAGGTTAGGTAACATCTGGAGGGTTGGGGTAACATCTGGGAGGTTAGGGGGAACATCTGGAGGGTTGGGGGTAACATCTGGGAGGTTAGGGGATAACATCTGGAGGGTTGGGGGTAACATCTGGAGGGTTGGTGGGTAACATCTGGGGGGTTAGGTAACATCACACCAATCAGCTCTCCTGTTGAGGTAAGCAATAACCATCTTGTTAGTGTAAACACACAAACAAGCACAGATATGTACAGTCAAAATAACATTTTGTGAGTAAATACATTTCTAAATAATCCCTATTCAATGTGACTTACCAATGTACTGGGTGGATGGGGATGAAAGGTAACTGTCCAGATGTAATTTTGTCCAAACATCTTGGTGCTGTGTGAATAAATGAGAGCATACATTTAATGTATTAGTAATGAAACAATCAATATGAACATTTAAAAATAACAATGATGTAATTGTGGCTCATACTTGCAGTAGCCTGAGGTAGAGGTGGTCCTCACGGAGGAGGTAGAGGTGGTCCTCACGGAGGATGTGGTAGAGGTGGTCCGATTACATTTGTCTTCGCAGTTTAAGATACACACATGAATCTGCTGCGGTAGTAAACACAGCGCACTAGAATGACGTCACAGTTGCCACCTGGTCCTGAACGTTCGAACGATTAGCAAACGATTAGCACGAGCGTTCTAAACGATTAGGCCTGCCAGGTTTTGGCAGTGCCAGGTTTTGGCATGACAGTCCCAGTATTGTGGCTTCAGTTGGGTTGTAATTGTGCTTGCTGCAGAGCACGATGTTATTGCTGATATTCTTGTTTTAATCCTGTTCTTTTACCAACTGTTAAGACAACAATAAAGTAAACTAGTTACTTTAGCTAGCTAAAGATATTGGCCCCCCACATTTTTACAACTTGTTATAATGATGTTACGATGTTTCTCCACATTGAAGGTATATAAGCAACGCAGGGTGCGCTCGTAAATTCGCTCTGAGAGCGCCGGAGTGCACACTGGGTTCAACGTCATAAAGGGACCAGGTAATTTGATTGGACAAGAGGCATTCCATGAGTGCTGATCAGATTTCCAGGGCGAATTTACAAACGCAGCTAGCGAACAGAAGACGAAAAAACCGTCAGATCAGATATATAAACAGGTTATTTTGATAAACTGGACACATTTTGGGAATATATATGGTTACTTTCTCGCCTGAAAACATATTAAAACTTCATAAAATGACATGTTAACACTTGTATTGCCAAAATTATAGCTTTTAGCCAATGGAGGTTTAAAATGGACGATTTAAATTGCCCGCTGCTAGCCGGTGCGAAATGCATTCTGGGAAAAAGGCGGTGAAGGCTGCGCTTTTTTCCCATGGGTTGTATGTAAAAAGGCGGTGAAAAGGCGCTGAAGGCCGCGCTTTTTTCTTGAAAAAGAAGTCAAGTGTGAACACCCCCTAACAGGGTAATGTAATGCTTTGATTATATGTATTGTTGTCTTTTTGAGGGTGTTTTATGATTCAATTATGGCCCTGTGTCTCAATGTAACAATTGTTTGTTTACTAAAGCTATTTGTGTATAGATGCTATGTGATACTGTGACTGTGTGCCTTAACCAAAGGTGATCTGTCTGATAGTGCTATATAATTATGAAGCCTTTATTTAAATAATAACATGACAAATTGGTTATTCTATGCTGACTGAAATGTATCTTTTGAATGATATTAAATGTTGTACAACTGCACCTTTAGAATTTGATTGTAATGAATGAATGAATAGTAATTGCATTATTCCTCATATGGCCTGTTATAGGTCAGGTTTTTCTACCTCTCTTCTACCTCTCTACCTCATACCTGTGGACCAGGATGGATTATTGGATTTATTGGATGGCGAGTGTTACGAACCCCAGGTCTTATGGCTCTACGTCTAGGGGGTGTACTAGGGGGAGCCGTAATATAAAGGGTGTACGTAAGTTGCCACTTGTAGTGTGGGAGGGAAAAAACTAAATAAAAGGCACAACACGAACGAACTAAAGTGCAATGATTTAATAAACAAATGGTGGTGTACAAAAACACAAACCATAGGACAACAGGTAGACTATGAGCGGTGTCAGTCAACCCAAAGAAACAAAAGAATAACGTGAGACCCTACCAGTGTACAATTCTACAAAATGACAGCCGCTCCTTTGCCTAATGTATTTAACATAGATGAGCCTACGTGATGTAATGTATACCCAAGGGTATCTCACCTACGCCTGTTTCCTATGGCTAGTGTGTGACAATACAAATAGCAAATAAGCTGTAGTCAAATACTAAATCAAATAAACAAACAACCAAACTTAATCTCACTCTAAACAAACAACTAAATGGAAAAGGTACGTACGAAATAACACAAACAACCTAAGAAACTAAGAGTTGACAAACTAACAAACAAAACACAACCAAACAGTCAACTGACAAGGAGACACAATGAGGAACATTTAAACAGACGGGCAGCCCTCTGATTGGATGATGGGTAGCCCTCTGATTGGACAGGAGTGGGATGATGAATGAGGGAATGATTGGCCAATTGACAACACCTGGATGGAGAATGACAGAGGAGAACACAGAAGGGAAGGAAACACAACAAGGACACATGTGGACGTAACAGCGAGCTAACCCTGAACCGAATGGAATGGAACTAATAATGGAACTTCCGTAAAGGACCTTTTGTGTGGTAGGACGGAAGCTAACCTTCCCACTTGAACATGGATTATGGAAGTGTGAATCTGAATTGTGAATAACGAACGGACTAAATTGTGTGTGAATTGTGAATTGTGACTACATTGTGACTACATTGTATCCCTATTTGTGTGACTTAATTGTATAACTGTAAAGGCCTATATTTGGTAGTATCGTACTAGTATCGGCATGGCCACCGATAAGCACAAAAATGCTGGTATCGGTATCGGCGAGTACTAACAAATAATAACACCCGATACCAAACTCTTGTTCAAACGCAGCATGTTGCGTTTTTCTCAGCTTGTCTGCTATAGTAGCCTGACACAGCCTTCCTAACACAGACATGCCCAGACATGCCCAGGCATGCTCCTCTGCTGGAACGCTATTGGCCCAGAGCAGCTGCTCTCAACCAATGGCGTGGCAGCTTTTCACTATCGCGGAAAAACAAACACGCATGCTGTAGAGGTGTAGTGAGTAGAACATGTCGGCGGTTTGGAGATATTTCAAGGTGGATAGTCCGGTGTGTACAACGGCTAAATGCACAATTTGCGGTCTCAATGTGTCGAGGGGTGGCACTAAAGCTGCCAGTTTCAATACTAGCAACTTAATTAAGCATTTAAAGGCAAAACATATTAAAGAGCACGAAGAGTTTCTGTCATCTACTGCAGCTGCGACAGCGAGCAAGAGAACGGATGGACCAAAACAACAAACGCTGAGTAGCTCATTCCATAAAAAGGACCAGTAGGACGCGACGAGTGAATTTTAATTTTACATCGAGGTGAGTATGCGGCTCAAAAAACATGTTTTTTTGTTTTGTTTTTTCAAACGCCGTGGTATCGGATCGGTACTCGGTATCGGCAAGTACTGCATGGTCAGGTATCGGTATCGGTATCGGGATCAAAAAATGGTACCGGAACAACACTAATATTTGGTTTATATTTGATCTATATTTGGTTTGTTTATTTCTTATTTTCAATTTTTTCTTATATAAACATTCATATGAACTTTGCCTCGTCTCCTCATAACTTTGGCACTCACACACTGGGCTCCCTGAGACGACCTTTGTTCTTCTGTGATTTCTGCTAGCCTATCTGGATTTTTCATATAATTTGAAATATAATTATAGGATATTATTATTAATATCTGAATTATATTTATGAAGTAGCATATTCCACTGGCTACACTTCTCTCTGTCTTTATCCCTCACACAGCTAGGTCCGGAAATATTTGGACAGTGACACAATGTACATAATTGTGGCTCTGTACGCCACCACAATGGTGTGTGTGTGTGTGTGTGTGTGTGTGTGTGTGAGTGTGTGTGTGTGTGTGTGTGTGAGTGTTGTGGCTCTGTACGCCACCACAATGGATTTGAAATGAAACAATCAAGATGCAATTGAAGTGCAGGCTTTCATATTTAATTCAAGGGGTTGAACAAAAATATTGTATGAAGGAATTGCAACCATTTTTTTTTTACAATGGCCCCTATGTAATTGGACAAATTAACATAATCTTAAATAAAATGTTCATTTTTAATACTTTGTAGAGAATCCTGCAGGCAATGAAGTCTGGAACCCATGGTCATCACCAAATGCTGGGTTTCCTCCTTTGTGATGCTTTGCCAGGCCTTTACTGCAGCTGTCTTCAGTTGTTGTTTGATTGTGGTTCTTTCTGTCTTTAGTTTTGTCTTCAGCAAGTGAAATACATGCTAGATCGGGTTGAGATCACGTGATTGACTAAGCCATTGCAGAATATTCCACTTCTTTGCCTTAAAAAACTCCTGGGTTGCTTACGCAGTATGTTTTGGCTCATTGTCCATCTGTATTGTGAACCGCCATCCAATCAACTTTGCTGAATTTGTCTGAATCTGAGCAGACAGTATATCCCTAAACACTTCAGAGTTCATCCGTCTGCTTCTGTCTTCTGTCACATCATCAATAAACACTAGTGACCCAGTGCCATTGGAAGCCATGCATGCCCATGTCAGCACACTGCTTCCACCGTTTTTTATAGTTGATGTGGTATGAGTCGGATCATGAGCCGTTCCAAGCCTTCTCCATACTTTTTTGTTCCCATCATTCTGGTACAGGTTGATCTTAGTTTCATCTGTCCAAAGAATGCTGTTCCAGAACTGGGCTGTCTTTGTTTTTTTGCAAAGTCTAATCTGGCCTTTCTATTCTTGAGACTTATGAATGGCTTGCTTGTCGTGAAACCTCTCTTTGTTTGTGTGAAGTCTTCCCTTTATGGTACACTTGGATAATGCTATGCCTACATCCTGGAGACTGTAAAGCAGGGGTCGGCAATAGGCTGGCCCATCACCAATAATATTTGGCCCAGCAGATTATTTTGAGAATCCACTTTTCTTTTTTTTCTTCTTCACAATATCGGACCGACAGTCCCACATATAGCCGCTATAATGTCCGAATAGAGAATCTACCTCCACCTGAATAATGCTTATTGTACTTTTATCCATGTTGAGAGTGAATGATACAGGGACAGACAATCAGGCAGCGGGGTGGCTATTTCAGCACGTGTGGTGCTGAAATAGCCAACATGCGGTGTGGTTTGAAAAAAATAACACCAGCTCAGTAAATCATTCAAACGTAATGTTTACTTATATGTGACTGCAACACACATATGAACAGTAACAAAGCAAATTCAGTTTCATTTTCTGAAAAACATTGACAAGCAGAATCCGCTTGATCATGGAGGGCGAGGGGTGATGGTGCATAGGCCTATGCTCCTGAAACGACAGAGCAAACACGCTATTAGGGATAATAATTACAATGAGCCATTCATTCAAAATATACAAGATACAATTATGTTATTAAATATGACAGGCTTGGTACTCACTTAATGTGAAAAGTGGCATCTCCCATCGGTCAGTATTTGCTTGATATCTCGTGATATGGACGTCACTTTAATCTGGCAGTTCTCAAGGTTTTTAATGCATCAATCGATTCCTCTCCTCTCGATTCCTCTCCAACGCATTCATTGACGAAAAGGACGACTCGCATGTATAGGTGGAAGGGAACATTCATTGTGAGTACGGAAAATGAGAGTCTCTCACAACGGCTTTGCATTGATGAAACCAGGTAGGATGAACGCATAGTTCACTGTCCATTCCTCTCACCTCTTCTTATCCACCTAATTTTTCTGGTTTTCTGCTCGAAATGACATGCCCACAGTGAATATAGAATATCTCCACAATCACAAGGGCCTTCATAATGATCTTGTTATCAAATGAAAGCTAACACCTGTGGGGTGGCTG
The DNA here is from genome assembly GCF_963989245.1 of Nansenia antarctica. Classification (NCBI taxonomy): domain Eukaryota; kingdom Metazoa; phylum Chordata; class Actinopteri; order Argentiniformes; family Microstomatidae; genus Nansenia; species Nansenia antarctica. The sequence goes on along the minus strand of NC_137685.1, from coordinate 24,744,891 downwards.
TAGAAGTGTCAGAATCAAAATCTATGTTACTGTGTCAGAGTAAATAGAGCTAGAACATTATAAAACATCTCAAATTCAGTCTCCGCCTAAAAAAACAACAGCTTTTACAGTGAATATCACCTTGGAAACCTGATGACCAAGCCCAAATCATCTAGGAATCAGTACTCCAGGGTCTTATTAGTACTTGTGCCAAAGTCGATGCTAGTAATGTGAGCAAATGCAACTTTGTACCTGTTTTAGTACAGGTATGTTTAGGCGGACACCAAATTTGTATATGTTTAGGCATGGGCGTCAGCAGCTTTTTGAATGTGGGGGGGACACTTATTTTTCGGGGGGTCTGGGGGTCCTCCCCCCGACATTTTTTAAATAGTAGATTCAATTTCCTGCATTCTGGTGCGTTTTACACCCACAATAATCTCCCTCTTTCTTTGTTTTTCCTTGGAGCTGGCATGGTCTGCAATTACTGACTACTATTATGTTTTGGTTTAACTCACAGAGGCCTGACACTGACACTTGGCACTTTTTAGGTACTTTATTAAATATGAAGATTCAAAAAGAATCAAAGAGTGAATTAGAAAAGAATGAGGTAACTTTGAGTCAACAAATTGAATAAAAAGTTATGAGGAAACATAAAATATGTACCTAGGCTACTCAGAGCCTATTACAATCAAACTTGGCCCTCTTCAGTGCATTGCAGAACATACAACTATAACAAAAAAAAAAATCAAAGAGTGAATTAGAAAAGAATGAGGTAACTTTGAGTCAACAAATTGAAAAAAAAGTTATGAGGAAACATAAAATATGTACCTAGGCTACTCAGAGCCTATTACAATCAAACTTAGCCCTCTTCAGTGCATTGCAGAACATTCAACTATAACTCAATACAACCTGTTAAAGACTTGCTTTTACTCCATTCTTTCCCCAAAATTTCAAAGATTCCCCTTTTTTGTCCTTTCATTAAATGTTCCATATCTCCTCCTATAATCATATTTCTCCTCTATTATCTGTACCATGCATACAGCAGTATTTCTACAATTAGAACATAAGACATCATACAAAGGCTCCAAAAGTGTGACCTCTTTTGTCATTTGCAGACACAAATGACTGGCAAATCTCCTTTAAGTCAAGTTTGTTAAGATGCTCTTGGTGGATGTGGCAAACAGCCACATTGTTCAAGCGCTTTTGAGACATTGAAGAGCGCAGCCACGTCTTGAGCCTTCTTAAGGCACTAAAACTTCTCTCAGCCTCTGCTGAGGAGCATGGCACAACAAGAAGAAGCCTGACCAACACCTCTACTTGAGTGAACAGACCTCGAACCTCTGGCAGCATAGCTCTCAGTGTATCCACCACTTCACTGACTGTGCTGCAGGGATACTGAAGTTTGAACATGGCTAGCTGTACCTCCAATGAATGACGGTCTAGTTCTGGGTACGAACGGACCACATCCACATCCTCCACCTTTCCAGTTAATAACACTCTTTCCAGTAGACTGAGTGTTTTTCGAAGCTGCTTTGGTCAAAGCGCCTTGTCAACTGGATCTCCACTACATAGATAGATAGACTTTATTTGTCATTGTTACAGTACAGGTACCAAACAACGAAATTTAGGAGGGGAGGCTCCCCTGGTGTTTAAGAAAGGAAAAAGAAACACATTTTGGAAAAAGCATAGATGCATAAAATCACAAGAAGGTAAGGAGCTGGTTTACATCAATAGAGGCTATGTACACAATCCACTGTACTATACTGCACAGATAGTCAAATAGGGTTGTCATATTTCACAAGAAAGTATTTTTTCACTTTTTTTTTAAATCCAGCATTTTGAAGAATTCTATCCTGTAGAACTCCTCAGGGGAGGTAGGCCTAAATGCTGGTGCATTTCCTGTGAAGCGCTTTGGGGGTCTCCGGATATGAGGAGTCTGGATAGCCTCTATGTCCAACTCCTGGATCATGTCACAGGCTTTGGTGTATATCTGATGACATTTTTCATCACATCTCTTTACCCGAATTGTGTTTTTCACACAATCAACCGCAGCCAGCATCCCTGAGACACTTACTGTCTTGCTTTGAAGGGAGCGGTTGAGACATTCAAGTTCTTTTAGAACTTCAAGGGCCATAATCAGGCTAAGCAAAACCTGCCCCTTCTGAAACCTCTCCAGAAGCCCTCTTGCAGTTATGCAAGTGTCAGAGGAGCCATGTGCCATTTCCTCAAGACTGACCAAAATATTTTTGTATTGGTCTACAACTGCCTGGATAGCTACCACCCTCATGAGCCATCGTGTGGGGCAGAGGGGCCTCAGAGTTCTGAAACTCCCTGCTTCCGACTGGGCAACCTCCGTAAATATTGTTTTGTATTTCCCAGATAGATGGTACAGATTGCCAAGTTTGTGGACTAAATCCAGCGCATCAGACACAATAGTGCTTGTGCTACAGGCTGTCTGAGTCACCAGATTAATGCAATGAGGACCACAATGAACGTAGAGAGCAAGAGGTTGTGTTTCTTTTATGACTGCCTGAACGCCTTTAGCTCCACCTGCCATATTGGCTGCCCCATCATAGCTCTGCCCGCGAAGGCAGGATAAGGGCAGGTTCAATCGAAGGAGGACATCAGTTGCCATCCGAGCCAACTCTTTCCCTGTTGTTGAGGAGACTTGATAGAGGCCCAAAAACTCCTCATGAGGTAGCAAATCACTATCTACATAGCGTAGGCATATGGCCTCTTGTTCATTCCCAGACAAATCTTGTACTCCATCAATTATGATGGAGTACATGAGTGTGGACACCTCATGTATTTCCTTTGATATATTTCTCAGAACGGAGTTGCCCATAATAGTTAGCATCTCATTCTGCATTTCTGGACTTGTGTAATGGTGACAAACCTTACTGAGCCAACGCTTTAGAACCTCATCATCCCCTGCTCTAAGCTTCAGTAGCTGAACAAAGTTTCCCCCATCACTCTCATGTCCACGTAATGCTAGACCCTGACGGGCAAGTAAACGAACTGATTGCATTATTTTCAGCAAACAAGATCTGGCCTCTCTTGCTGCTGCATCTTAACTGATGATAACTGTGTTTCTATTGTCCTGTGAAGGTGTGTGTGAGTTGTAACAGCAACTTTGTGTGCATGACTATTTTCATGGGCTCGAAATTTTTCAATGGCCTTTTTCCAGTTTTTAAAACCAGAAACCACAAAGGCTAGATCCACATTTTTCGCAAGAGGGCTTGCCTGCCTTTTGAATGCTTCTTTACAATAGAAACAAAACACGCCCCCAGCATTTGGCACATAATGAACCCAAGGAAAGTCCCTAAACCATTTTTCCTGAAAGGTAAGAGTCTTGTTCAGCAGACGTTGGGGTGGAATGACTCTCGGGTCAGGTTGATTTGCCTTGTGGTACACATCCTCTCCCTCGTCTCTCTCAGGCTGGCTCCTCTCACCCTCCTCTTTCTCAGGCTGGCTCCTCTCACCCTCCTCTCTCTCAGGCTGGCTCCTCTCACCCTCGTCTCTCTCAGACTGGCTTCTCTCACCCTCCTCTCTTTCAACATCCCTCTCTCTTGCATCTCCATCAGAATGGGTCTCTCTCTCTTCATTCTCAATGTTTCCCTCTCTCTCTTCCGTATCTAATGTCTCCTGTTCCTAGAAATTAAAATAAGAATGAAATTGTCCATTCATTTAATTAGATTATCAATTTTCATAATTCACAGTAAACTTTCATGCTTTCAGGCATGCTAAATTATGCCTTTGCAAAAGTTGGTATAGACTGAGGGACTGGGCATTAGAAGATTGTGAAAATATTATTATTATTATTAATAATAATATTTAATAATAATAAGCAATGCTACATTTTCCTTAACTGCCTGTCACCTTTCAGCACTTACGTCAGCAACAGAGCTGTCTCCACTGCCCCTGCCTCTGACTCACTCTCACTCTCAACCACCTATATCAGGAGAAATGGGGATGCATTGAGCACTTGTTCATATTGTTTTTCTCTAATAGAACATTTGACATAGAAATACAATCATCAATACAAAAAATACAATCACAAGCATTTTAGAAATAGAAAAATAAATGGAACAGGTGTTTTCTTCTTCTTTTTTAACCCTAGCTCAAGCAATCAGATGCAAAATTGATTATTTGGGTGGGTGCAATGGCCAAATTAAATAGTGCAAATGCTCAGGGCAATGAACACGGGCAGGAGATGCAATAATGACAGGACAGGTAAGCACTGTGAGGTGTTTGTCGCCATTCTGTGCTTTTGATGACATTTCGCCTGTGTCTGTTCTGCATTTAAACATGTCTAACCGCACTAGTAATGCATAACAAAACTGCTAGTGCCATATAGCTGATCTAGCTCGTATTTGGTTGCTAGTAGGCTATGCTAATTCTATTGCTAATACAGAGAATGTCTCATAACATTCTTATCAGAAAAGCTGGCTGTGTTTGACCTTGGGAGAACGCAATGTTGCTGTTTGGCCACTCTACTTTTCTCTTCTTAGAATTTTTTTTCCTTATATCCATCTTGGTGGATGATCTAAATATCGTCTTGCCTCAGTCTGAATGTTTTGAATCTGTGTGCGTGTCTGATGCTGCTGCCGCCGTGTTAAAAACAGAAGTAAAACGCGGAGTGGATTTCTGGATATGGGCAATCCCCTACTCATAAAGTGGAACGGATTTGATTGTGAAGCAATGAAAATAACGCTGACCAGTCATGCAACATATTTTTGATGGCAAATGTGGGGGGGTCCAAACGACCTTGTTTCAAAGGTGGGGGGGACACGTCCCCCCCCAAATATATGGTGGTGACGCCCATGTGTTTAGGCCATTTGGAGATATTTTGGCACCATCTGTGCCATTTGACCTTTCTCATGTATCAGATTTTTTTTTTCACATTATCCAGTTGGAGAAAACTGGAAGTGACTTCGGCCGTGTTTACCGTCTCAGAAACAAAATGGTGGCATCGTATAGCATGCAAAGTTGTGAAAAAAATGTGATATCGATGAAGAGAATTGATCGAGGTAAGCTCTTTATATCACTTCGGATCCACCTGTGGGTCCGTTGGATCAGAAAAGGTTTATGCCCTGTTTACACCGTCAACTTTCCTCTTTAGACCTTTGGAGAGTGACATTATGTTTCTCTTGCTAGCTAGCAGGTTAAATGTTTAGCTAACTTCACCCAGCACGCAAACAACCAATCCAATAATAATGTCTGGGAGGAGGGGGGAATCATTATCAGAATAAAAGTATGTTAAATAATTATTAGAATAAGTTAGGCTGTGCTACTTCGTCAGTCCACACATTTATTATTCAAAAATATGGAAAAGGGTGAAACTAAGTTTCAACGTTGTTGAGAATCACAACACAAACTCGCTAGTCACGCCAAAATACTGCAACAACACAATGGATTGGACTTCTATCTAGTTAACTATAACACTACTTTACAATGTTAGCAGGCTCACAAACCAAGCTGTGTTAGTTGACTAGCGATGTGTACATTTTTCGAAAGAAAAGTCAAAACATTAGAACGTGTCACATTTTTTAACAATCAATTACTTAAATTAGCCTTTAATTATGTTCTGGCCCGCCATCTAGTAGCTCATAAAAAATTTGGCCCAACGCCAAACTTAATTGCCGACCCCTGCTGTAAAGGATCCTGTGATCATCCACCACTGTTGTCTTCCATGGACGTCCAGACCTTTTTGTGGTGCCGAGCACGCCAGTGCGTTCTTTTTTTCTCAGAATGTACCAAACTGTTCATTTGGCCACTCTGCTCAAACACTGCGCTCAAAGATGGGTGCTCTGACTGAAAAGACGGTTTGTCCGAGCGAACTGACCATTCGTGCATTTACGAACGTACCCGTAATAACACTGCTGACAGCTGTTTTCCATGAGAAAAATACTTAATGTGTGAACGCCCCCCAAGAACACCTCAACGACCCCCTTTAAAAAATATTGGTTCCAGCACCCCCCAATGTTGTCTGAACGCCCCCGTTGAGAAACGATGCAATAACGTAACATTTTTAGATAACTTACTGCATTATCGCTTCCTGATGTGATGCTATGTACACAACGGCTAGAATTTAAATGTGTTTATTTCTTTCTTTTTTCAGTTGATGTACATCATCAGCCTAGTAATTAATTCTGTGTCACATTTAATGCAGGTCGATGTCAACCAACACGCCCGAGCAGCATTTTGTGTGACACCATGGACGTCCGCGCCGCGAATTTGCGAAACCTAGGATGGTATGGGGAAGGCAGGGCAATACCGCTACCTGATTGGTTGGCGAAAAACATGTTTATTGACTGGGCAACACAGTGTAAATACAGAGTTCAAGTTTAAACATGTTTTTCGCCAACCAATCAGGTAGCGGTATTGCCCTGCCTTCCCCATACCATCCTAGGTTTCGCAAATTCGCGTCCAGGCCTTAGAAAATGTGAGCTTCCCCTGCGGACGTCCGCTTTGAGTCCGCGCGGACGGCCGTGGAGTCCACTCAGTCTCCGCGTACTTTCCGCCCGACTCTGTGAGAGCCTTAAGGATGGCCTGTTTCACTTGCATTGAGAGCTCTGTGGACTGCATGTTGTGCATACACAGCAACAGCTTACAAATGCAAATGCCACACTTGGAATCCACTCAGACCGTGTACCTGGCCTACCCTGACCCATGAAACAGCTTTTGAGTCAATTGTCCAATTACTTTTGGTCCCTTGAAAAAGAGGGAGCTACATGTTTAAGAGCTGTAATTCCTAAACCCTTCGTTCAATTTGGATGTGAATACCCTTACCCTATAACTGAGAGTCTGCCCTTTAAGCCCATATTCATTATATAACTGTAACTTGAAGATGTTTTGGTAAACAGCTAAAATAACAACAATTCTGTCTGTGTCCAAATATACTGTATATGGACCTAACTGTATATATTTCTGCATACACACACACTTACACACATGCATGTTAAAAACACGTACATGGTTGGTTCAGATTAGCTATTGTAATGTTAGTATTCTAAACTTCCACAATATTCGGTGTAGTTCAATGCAGTTTGGAAACTTGACAACAGTATGTGGTGTGCTTCCAGCAAACACCGGAACTGATTACAGTAATGACATTATCATAGATTTATAGGTTGTGGCATCACCCTATGGAACTCTCTAAAGTGAGTCACTACTATTGTTCTCTTCAGCGCTCTTTTCAATCTCATACCACTTAGTCAAGACTGACAACATGGTGTGGCACAGTATCACACATTTATGCACTAAGAAAATGGATTTATAGTCATAACATTCAAGTGTCACACCCTATGCTATCTGTAACAAGTATCTTAGGGAACACTGTTAACATAATGCTAATTATGAAGTTATGGACCAGATCCGAAAACCCTAGATTTGTTAGGAGAGAGATGGTCAGCACCATCGAAATGAAATCCCACGGGACAGGATCTAAAGTTTACAAGGTAAGAAAATAAGTATATCTTTTTTATATTTTCTTTTTGTTCTCTACCAGGTAATTTATTTATAACAGTAGAACAAAGTAACTGATCACAATAACAAACATATAACACAATGAAAACACAATAAAGATGTTTATCCCCACAACCCAAGATGATTTAAGTATGCAAGTCTGGTTCTGATCACAGGTAAGTATGAGGTTAGGTATTTTAGCTAATTATAATCTATTTATTCTAATGTATGTTTATTATCTATGTATTTATTCTATATCTTTTTTAACCAGACTCTTTCTTTGAAATATGAACCCTTATTACTCTATGAAATGATAAGGAAATATGATCAATTATCAACATATATCAGTAGAATATGTAAAATAAAATATAAAATCACTGATGGCTCTTAGCCTAAATTCAAATCAGTGCATTAGAAACAAAACAAAACAAGACCTGCACACTTTTAGGGTGGCTAATAATGACAGTATCTGCCCTAATCAATCTTTGAATAGTTCCAGGTCCTCTTCTTATTAGATCAACTCAGTCCAATCCTACCGGTTATGTAGAAGCTCAGTCCAACGGTACTTTCTCTTTCAGGTCCTGTCTTGGGAAGGCTCGCCAGCCTACATCCTCACACCAACCTCCGATGGAATTGCACATGCAGAATGCAGACAGTGTATCCAGCACAGATTCCAGACTCAAAAACACAAACAAACAAAAACTCAAAAATACATTAAAAAAGTATAATCCAACCACACTGGAATAATGGAAGGGACTGTTCTGCTAGGCTACGTAGCTAGGCTAGCTAGGTTCTCCTCAGATCAATATCAAAATATCCAAATCCAATGTCCAAATTCGGTTTATACCGCTAACAGAAATACAAACGTTTCAAGACAGTCACAAACTGATTGCTCAGTTGAACATCTATGCTATCTCCTTTTCAGATTATTCTATTCAATTCTCAATTGTTATCTTATGTTTTTTTCCGATCTTTGGTCTCTCAAGCTCTGCTGTATACGGCCAAACACATTTTCACACACGCTCGCGCTTCCCGCCTCCTGATTAGCTGCTCTACGCTAAGCAATCTCTCTCTCGCTCTATCATTGCTCACATTTATTACGTGAATCACCACTACAAGTCACAAGTGTTTTAATAAATATTAATTAAATTATTGTTGTCCGCTTTTTTTTGTATCTAGTAGGTTAGAATGAATTCATTTAGTTAAGAATTTGATTTCCTATGTACCATGTCTGTTTAGTGTATGGGTATGTCTAATAGGCTCTCTACGTCTGGGTTACATATTTCTCTATGAACTATACTAATAAATAGTAAATAAATCAAATCAAACACCCCTCAAGCAAAAGCATTGTCGTTCGATGCAATTTTTGTTATAATTCATTTATATGTTTTATTAATTATTAACATGTTGTGAAGCAAAACATTGCAACAAAAAAATATTAGTGTGAACAATAAATATGATATATTAGTTCCTCTGGAGGAACATGCCAAGTTATAACAGGGTAAAGGCTTGAGGGGGAGATGTTTCAACATCAATCTCTCCCCTGGTTCCCCCTGCCTCAGTGTTAACAGACAGAGATGCTCATCTCAGCATTTATCCCTGAGTAATTACCTTGGATCGCTCCTCCAGACCCCCATCCCTCCAGCCCCCCCATCACTCTCAGCAACATTAGGGGTGTAGAGGCGTCCCTGGAGAACGGGGTTCCACCATCTGGGATAGGGCTGTTCAGCAATACCGCCTGCATTAGATAATGATCACAGAGGGGGAGAAACTGGAATGTGTGTGTGGTGTGCGTTGGCAGTGTGTGTGTGTGTGTGTGTGTGTGTGTGTGTGTGTGTGTGTGTGTGTGTGTGTGTGTGTGTGTGTGTGTGCAGCGAGCGGGGTGCAGAATGCCCTAAATAGGGCAGAGCCCTGGCAGTCTAATCATTCTCATGTTTGCCAGTAATACATTCTTTGTGATCTGCACAAACTGCACAAACTGCATAGATTGTTCTTATGTTGTTGATGATATTACAGCTGATGGTTGAAGGTGTTTATTACAAGATAACACATATTTGTATTGTTCTCAAATATATCTAAAATATGTTCAGTATATGTATGTACTCGTACCAGATGTCCTGTGAAAAGATACACTGTGTTCTTATAAAAGGATCCATTCAACAGATTGATGTTACTCATTACAAACGCTCATTTGGCACAGACCAAATATACATTTTATGAAGAGAGCAATAGTACATGCCCATTAACAGAGAAAAAAACACTACCTTACAAGTATACCTTCTCTCACCCTCTGCTGCGGGCATGCAAGGTTGCCCATTAAACTTAGATGAATACATATTGATTGGCTCCAACCTTTTTAATTACTTCACCCCCCCTGCATTATTTTTCTTCTAATTTTGAAACCGAACTGTAATGAGCATCATTTGTCTGAGTTTTCAGGCATGGTTTTGGTTTTCTGAGTGAAGCTATTGATTCTGAGCTAAAGATGAAAGAAGCCTTCTACCTACATCACACATAGTAAAGACGTCTTCTACCTACATCACACATAGTAAAGAAGTCTTCTACCTACATCACACATAGTAAAGAAGTATTCTACCTACATCACACATAGTAAAGACGTATTCTACCTACATCACACATAGTAAAGAAGTATTCTGCCTACATCACACATAGTAAAGAAGTATTCTACCTACATCACACATAGTAAAGACGTCTTCTACCTACATCACACATAGTAAAGAAGTATTCTGCCTACATCACACATAGTAAAGAAGTATTCTACCTACATCACACATAGTAAAGACGTCTTCTACCTACATCACACATAGTAAAGAAGTATTCTGCCTACATCACACATAGTAAAGACGTCTTCTACCTACATCACACATAGTAAAGACGTCTTCTACCTACATCACACATAGTAAAGACGTCTTCTACCTACATCACACATAGTAAAGAAGTATTCTACCTACATCACACATAGTAAAGACGTCTTCTACCTACATCACACATAGTAAAGAAGTATTCTACCTACATCACACATAGTAAAGAAGTATTCTACCTACATCACACATAGTAAAGAAGTATTCTACCTACATCACACATAGTAAAGACGTCTTCTACCTACATCACACATAGTAAAGAAGTATTCTACCTACATCACACATAGTAAAGACGTCTTCTACCTACATCACACATAGTAAAGAAGTATTCTACCTACATCACACATAGTAAAGACGTCTTCTACCTACATCACACATAGTAAAGAAGTATTCTACCTACATCACACATAGTAAAGACGTCTTCTACCTACATCACACATAGTAAAGAAGCCTTCTACCTACATCACACATAGTAAAGAAGCCTTCTACCTACATCACACATAGTAAAGACGTATTCTACCTACATCACACATAGTAAAGAAGTATTCTACCTACATCACACATAGTAAAGACGTCTTCTACCTACATCACACATAGTAAAGACGCCTTCTACCTACATCACACATAGTAAAGACGTATTCTACCTACATCACACATAGTAAAGACGTATTCTACCTACATCACACATAGTAAAGAAGTATTCTACCTACATCACACATAGTAAAGAAGTATTCTACCTACATCACACATAGTAAAGACGTCTTCTACCTACATCACACATAGTAAAGACGTCTTCTACCTACATCACACATAGTAAAGACGTCTTCTACCTACATCACACATAGTAAAGACGTCTTCTACCTACATCACACATAGTAAAGACGTCTTCTACCTACATCACACATAGTAAAGACGCCTTCTACCTACATCACACATAGTAAAGACGTCTTCTACCTACATCACACATAGTAAAGAAGTATTCTACCTACATCACACATAGTAAAGACGTCTTCTACCTACATCACACATAGTAAAGAAGTATTCTACCTACATCACACATAGTAAAGACGTCTTCTACCTACATCACACATAGTAAAGACGTCTTCTACCTACATCACACATAGTAAAGACGTCTTCTACCTACATCACACATAGTAAAGAAGTATTCTACCTACATCACACATAGTAAAGAAGTCTTCTACCTACATCACACATAGTAAAGAAGTCTTCTACCTACATCACACATAGTAAAGAAGTATTCTACCTACATCACACATAGTAAAGAAGTATTCTACCTACATCACACATAGTAAAGACGTCTTCTACCTACATCACACATAGTAAAGACGTCTTCTACCTACATCACACATAGTAAAGAAGTATTCTACCTACATCACACATAGTAAAGACGTCTTCTACCTACATCACACATAGTAAAGAAGTATTCTACCTACATCACACATAGTAAAGACGCCTTCTACCTACATCACACATAGTAAAGAAGTATTCTACCTACATCACACATAGTAAAGACGTCTTCTACCTACATCACACATAGTAAAGACGTCTTCTACCTACATCACACATAGTAAAGAAGCCTTCTACCTACATCACACATAGTAAAGACGTCTTCTACCTACATCACACATAGTAAAGACGTCTTCTACCTACATCACACATAGTAAAGAAGTATTCTACCTACATCACACATAGTAAAGAAGCCTTCTACCTACATCACACATAGTAAAGACGTCTTCTACCTACATCACACATAGTAAAGACGTCTTCTACCTACATCACACATAGTAAAGAAGTATTCTACCTACATCACACATAGTAAAGACGTCTTCTACCTACATCACACATAGTAAAGACGTATTCTACCTACATCACACATAGTAAAGAAGTATTCTACCTACATCACACATAGTAAAGAAGTATTCTACCTACATCACACATAGTAAAGAAGTATTCTACCTACATCACACATAGTAAAGAAGTATTCTACCTACATCACACATAGTAAAGAAGTATTCTACCTACATCACACATAGTAAAGAAGTATTCTACCTACATCACACATAGTAAAGAAGTATTCTACCTACATCACACATAGTAAAGACGTCTTCTACCTACATCACACATAGTAAAGACGTCTTCTACCTACATCACACATAGTAAAGAAGTATTCTACCTACATCACACATAGTAAAGACGTCTTCTACCTACATCACACATAGTAAAGAAGTATTCTACCTACATCACACATAGTAAAGAAGTATTCTACCTACATCACACATAGTAAAGACGTCTTCTACCTACATCACACATAGTAAAGAAGTATTCTACCTACATCACACATAGTAAAGACGTCTTCTACCTACATCACACATAGTAAAGAAGTATTCTACCTACATCACACATAGTAAAGAAGTCTTCTACCTACATCACACATAGTAAAGAAGTATTCTACCTACATCACACATAGTAAAGAAGTATTCTACCTACATCACACATAGTAAAGAAGTATTCTACCTACATCACACATAGTAAAGACGTCTTCTACCTACATCACACATAGTAAAGACGTCTTCTACCTACATCACACATAGTAAAGAAGTATTCTACCTACATCACACATAGTAAAGACGTCTTCTACCTACATCACACATAGTAAAGACGTCTTCTACCTACATCACACATAGTAAAGACGTCTTCTACCTACATCACACATAGTAAAGAAGTATTCTACCTACATCACACATAGTAAAGAAGTATTCTACCTACATCACACATAGTAAAGACGTCTTCTACCTACATCACACATAGTAAAGAAGTATTCTACCTACATCACACATAGTAAAGACGTCTTCTACCTACATCACACATAGTAAAGACGTCTTCTACCTACATCACACATAGTAAAGAAGTCTTCTACCTACATCACACATAGTAAAGAAGTCTTCTACCTACATCACACATAGTAAAGAAGTATTCTACCTACATCACACATAGTAAAGAAGTATTCTACCTACATCACACATAGTAAAGACATCTTCTACCTACATCACACATAGTAAAGAAGTCTTCTACCTACATCACACATAGTAAAGACGTCTTCTACCTACATCACACATAGTAAAGACGTCTTCTACCTACATCACACATAGTAAAGAAGCCGTCTACCTACATCACACATAGTAAAGACGTCTTCTACCTACATCACACATAGTAAAGAAGTCTTCTACCTACATCACACATAGTAAAGAAGTATTCTACCTACATCACACATAGTAAAGAAGTCTTCTACCTACATCACACATAGTAAAGAAGTATTCTACCTACATCACACATAGTAAAGAAGTCTTCTACCTACATCACACATAGTAAAGACGTCTTCTACCTACATCACACATAGTAAAGACGTCTTCTACCTACATCACACATAGTAAAGACGTCTTCTACCTACATCACACATAGTAAAGACGTCTTCTACCTACATCACACATAGTAAAGACGTCTTCTACCTACATCACACATAGTAAAGACGTCTTCTACCTACATCACACATAGTAAAGAAGCCTTCTACCTACATCACACATAGTAAAGAAGTATTCTACCTACATCACACATAGTAAAGAAGTATTCTACCTACATCACACATAGTAAAGAAGTATTCTACCTACATCACACATAGTAAAGACGTCTTCTACCTACATCACACATAGTAAAGAAGTATTCTACCTACATCACACATAGTAAAGACGTCTTCTACCTACATCACACATAGTAAAGACGTCTTCTACCTACATCACACATAGTAAAGAAGTAATCTACCTACATCACACATAGTAAAGAAGTATTCTACCTACATCACACATAGTAAAGAAGCCTTCTACCTACATCACACATAGTAAAGACGTCTTCTACCTACATCACACATAGTAAAGACGTCTTCTACCTACATCACACATAGTAAAGACGTCTTCTACCTACATCACACATAGTAAAGAAGTATTCTACCTACATCACACATAGTAAAGACGTCTTCTACCTACATCACACATAGTAAAGACGTCTTCTACCTACATCACACATAGTAAAGACGTATTCTACCTACATCACACATAGTAAAGAAGTATTCTACCTACATCACACATAGTAAAGAAGTATTCTACCTACATCACACATAGTAAAGACGTCTTCTACCTACATCACACATAGTAAAGACGTCTTCTACCTACATCACACATAGTAAAGACGTCTTCTACCTACATCACACATAGTAAAGACGTCTTCTACCTACATCACACATAGTAAAGACGTCTTCTACCTACATCACACATAGTAAAGACGTCTTCTACCTACATCACACATAGTAAAGAAGCCTTCTACCTACATCACACATAGTAAAGACGTCTTCTACCTACATCACACATAGTAAAGAAGTATTCTACCTACATCACACATAGTAAAGAAGTATTCTACCTACATCACACATAGTAAAGACGTCTTCTACCTACATCACACATAGTAAAGAAGTCTTCTACCTACATCACACATAGTAAAGACGTCTTCTACCTACATCACACATAGTAAAGAAGTATTCTACCTACATCACACATAGTAAAGACGTCTTCTACCTACATCACACATAGTAAAGACGTCTTCTACCTACATCACACATAGTAAAGAAGTATTCTACCTACATCACACATAGTAAAGAAGTATTCTACCTACATCACACATAGTAAAGAAGTATTCTACCTACATCACACATAGTAAAGACGTATTCTACCTACATCACACATAGTAAAGAAGTATTCTACCTACATCACACATAGTAAAGAAGTATTCTACCTACATCACACATAGTAAAGAAGTATTCTACCTACATCACACATAGTAAAGACGTCTTCTACCTACATCACACATAGTAAAGACGTCTTCTACCTACATCACACATAGTAAAGACGTCTTCTACCTACATCACACATAGTAAAGACGTCTTCTACCTACATCACACATAGTAAAGAAGTCTTCTACCTACATCACACATAGTAAAGACGTCTTCTACCTACATCACACATAGTAAAGAAGTATTCTACCTACATCACACATAGTAAAGAAGTATTCTACCTACATCACACATAGTAAAGACGTCTTCTACCTACATCACACATAGTAAAGACGTCTTCTACCTACATCACACATAGTAAAGAAGTATTCTACCTACATCACACATAGTAAAGACGTCTTCTACCTACATCACACATAGTAAAGAAGTATTCTACCTACATCACACATAGTAAAGAAGTATTCTACCTACATCACACATAGTAAAGACGTCTTCTACCTACATCACACATAGTAAAGAAGTATTCTACCTACATCACACATAGTAAAGAAGTATTCTACCTACATCACACATAGTAAAGAAGTATTCTACCTACATCACACATAGTAAAGACGTCTTCTACCTACATCACACATAGTAAAGAAGTCTTCTACCTACATCACACATAGTAAAGAAGTCTTCTACCTACATCACACATAGTAAAGACGTCTTCTACCTACATCACACATAGTAAAGACGTCTTCTACCTACATCACACATAGTAAAGACGTCTTCTACCTACATCACACATAGTAAAGACGTCTTCTACCTACATCACACATAGTAAAGAAGTATTCTACCTACATCACACATAGTAAAGACGTCTTCTACCTACATCACACATAGTAAAGAAGTATTCTACCTACATCACACATAGTAAAGACGTCTTCTACCTACATCACACATAGTAAAGACGTCTTCTACCTACATCACACATAGTAAAGAAGTATTCTACCTACATCACACATAGTAAAGAAGCCTTCTACCTACATCACACATAGTAAAGAAGTATTCTACCTACATCACACATAGTAAAGAAGTATTCTACCTACATCACACATAGTAAAGACGTCTTCTACCTACATCACACATAGTAAAGACGTCTTCTACCTACATCACACATAGTAAAGACGTCTTCTACCTACATCACACATAGTAAAGAAGTATTCTACCTACATCACACATAGTAAAGACGTCTTCTACCTACATCACACATAGTAAAGACGTCTTCTACCTACATCACACATAGTAAAGAAGTATTCTACCTACATCACACATAGTAAAGAAGCCTTCTACCTACATCACACATAGTAAAGACGTCTTCTACCTACATCACACATAGTAAAGACGTCTTCTACCTACATCACACATAGTAAAGAAGTATTCTACCTACATCACACATAGTAAAGAAGTATTCTACCTACATCACACATAGTAAAGACGTCTTCTACCTACATCACACATAGTAAAGAAGTCTTCTACCTACATCACACATAGTAAAGACGTCTTCTACCTACATCACACATAGTAAAGAAGTATTCTACCTACATCACACATAGTAAAGAAGTATTCTACATACATCACACATAGTAAAGAAGTATTCTACCTACATCACACATAGTAAAGACGTCTTCTACCTACATCACACATAGTAAAGACGTCTTCTACCTACATCACACATAGTAAAGACGTCTTCTACCTACATCACACATAGTAAAGACATCTTCTACCTACATCACACATAGTAAAGACGTCTTCTACCTACATCACACATATTAAAGAAGTATTCTACCTACATCACACATAGTAAAGAAGTATTCTACCTACATCACACATAGTAAAGACGTCTTCTACCTACATCACACATAGTAAAGACGTCTTCTACCTACATCACACATAGTAAAGAAGTATTCTACCTACATCACACATAGTAAAGACGTATTCTACCTACATCACACATAGTAAAGAAGTATTCTACCTACATCACACATAGTAAAGACGTCTTCTACCTACATCACACATAGTAAAGACGTCTTCTACCTACATCACACATAGTAAAGACGTCTTCTACCTACATCACACATAGTAAAGAAGTATTCTACCTACATCACACATAGTAAAGACGTCTTCTACCTACATCACACATAGTAAAGACGTCTTCTACCTACATCACACATAGTAAAGAAGTATTCTACCTACATCACACATAGTAAAGACGTCTTCTACCTACATCACACATAGTAAAGAAGTATTCTACCTACATCACACATAGTAAAGACGTCTTCTACCTACATCACACATAGTAAAGAAGTCTTCTACCTACATCACACATAGTAAAGAAGTATTCTACCTACATCACACATAGTAAAGACGTATTCTACCTACATCACACATAGTAAAGAAGTATTCTACCTACATCACACATAGTAAAGACGTCTTCTACCTACATCACACATAGTAAAGAAGTATTCTACCTACATCACACATAGTAAAGACGTCTTCTACCTACATCACACATAGTAAAGAAGTATTCTACCTACATCACACATAGTAAAGAAGCCTTCTACCTACATCACACATAGTAAAGACGTCTTCTACCTACATCACACATAGTAAATACGTCTTCTACCTACATCACACATAGTAAAGAAGTCTTCTACCTACATCACACATAGTAAAGACGTCTTCTACCTACATCACACATAGTAAAGAAGTATTCTACCTACATCACACATAGTAAAGACGTCTTCTACCTACATCACACATAGTAAAGAAGTATTCTACCTACATCACACATAGTAAAGACGTCTTCTACCTACATCACACATAGTAAAGAAGTATTCTACCTACATCACACATAGTAAAGATGTCTTCTACCTACATCACACATAGTAAAGAAGCCTTCTACCTACATCACACATAGTAAAGACGTCTTCTACCTACATCACACATAGTAAAGACGCCTTCTACCTACATCACACATAGTAAAGACGTCTTCTACCTACATCACACATAGTAAAGACGTCTTCTACCTACATCACACATAGTAAAGACGTCTTCTACCTACATCACACATAGTAAAGACGTCTTCTACCTACATCACACATAGTAAAGAAGTATTCTACCTACATCACACATAGTAAAGAAGCCTTCTACCTACATCACACATAGTAAAGACGTCTTCTACCTACATCACACATAGTAAAGAAGTATTCTACCTACATCACACATAGTAAAGAAGTATTCTACCTACATCACACATAGTAAAGACGTCTTCTACCTACATCACACATAGTAAAGAAGTATTCTACCTACATCACACATAGTAAAGAAGTATTCTACCTACATCACACATAGTAAAGAAGTATTCTACCTACATCACACATAGTAAAGACGTCTTCTACCTACATCACACATAGTAAAGAAGTATTCTACCTACATCACACATAGTAAAGAAGTATTCTACCTACATCACACATAGTAAAGACGTATTCTACCTACATCACACATAGTAAAGACGTCTTCTACCTACATCACACATAGTAAAGAAGTATTCTACCTACATCACACATAGTAAAGACGTCTTCTACCTACATCACACATAGTAAAGACGTCTTCTACCTACATCACACATAGTAAAGAAGTATTCTACCTACATCACACATAGTAAAGAAGCCTTCTACCTACATCACACATAGTAAAGAAGTATTCTACCTACATCACACATAGTAAAGACGTCTTCTACCTACATCACACATAGTAAAGACGTCTTCTACCTACATCACACATAGTAAAGACGTCTTCTACCTACATCACACATAGTAAAGACGTCTTCTACCTACATCACACATAGTAAAGACGTCTTCTACCTACATCACACATAGTAAAGAAGTATTCTACCTACATCACACATAGTAAAGAAGTATTCTACCTACATCACACATAGTAAAGACGTCTTCTACCTACATCACACATAGTAAAGACGTCTTCTACCTACATCACACATAGTAAAGACGTCTTCTACCTACATCACACATAGTAAAGACGTCTTCTACCTACATCACACATAGTAAAGAAGTATTCTACCTACATCACACATAGTAAAGAAGCCTTCTACCTACATCACACATAGTAAAGACGTCTTCTACCTACATCACACATAGTAAAGAAGTATTCTACCTACATCACACATAGTAAAGAAGTATTCTACCTACATCACACATAGTAAAGAAGTATTCTACCTACATCACACATAGTAAAGACGTCTTCTACCTACATCACACATAGTAAAGACGTCTTCTACCTACATCACACATAGTAAAGAAGTATTCTACCTACATCACACATAGTAAAGACGTCTTCTACCTACATCACACATAGTAAAGACGTCTTCTACCTACATCACACATAGTAAAGAAGTATTCTACCTACATCACACATAGTAAAGACGTCTTCTACCTACATCACACATAGTAAATACGTCTTCTACCTACATCACACATAGTAAAGAAGTATTCTACCTACATCACACATAGTAAAGACGTATTCTACCTACATCACACATAGTAAAGACGTCTTCTACCTACATCACACATAGTAAAGAAGTATTCTACCTACATCACACATAGTAAAGAAGTATTCTACCTACATCACACATAGTAAAGAAGTCTTCTACCTACATCACACATAGTAAAGAAGTATTCTACCTACATCACACATAGTAAAGAAGTATTCTACCTACATCACACATAGTAAGGAAGTATTCTACCTACATCACACATAGTAAAGAAGTCTTCTACCTACATCACACATAGTAAAGAAGTATTCTACCTACATCACACATAGTAAAGACGTCTTCTACCTACATCACACATAGTAAAGAAGTATTCTACCTACATCACACATAGTAAAGAAGCCTTCTACCTACATCACACATAGTAAAGAAGCCTTCTACCTACATCACACATAGTAAAGACGTCTTCTACCTACATCACACATAGTAAAGAAGTATTCTACCTACATCACACATAGTAAAGACGTCTTCTACCTACATCACACATAGTAAAGACGTCTTCTACCTACATCACACATAGTAAAGACGTCTTCTACCTACATCACACATAGTAAAGACGTATTCTACCTACATCACACATAGTAAAGACGTATTCTACCTACATCACACATAGTAAAGAAGTATTCTACCTACATCACACATAGTAAAGAAGTATTCTACCTACATCACACATAGTAAAGAAGTATTCTACCTACATCACACATAGTAAAGACGTATTCTACCTACATCACACATAGTAAAGAAGTATTCTACCTACATCACACATAGTAAAGAAGTATTCTACCTACATCACACATAGTAAAGACGCCTTCTACCTACATCACACATAGTAAAGAAGTATTCTACCTACATCACACATAGTAAAGACGTCTTCTACCTACATCACACATAGTAAAGAAGTATTCTACCTACATCACACATAGTAAAGAAGTATTCTACCTACATCACACATAGTAAAGACGTCTTCTACCTACATCACACATAGTAAAGACGTCTTCTACCTACATCACACATAGTAAAGACGTCTTCTACCTACATCACACATAGTAAAGACGTCTTCTACCTACATCACACATAGTAAAGAAGTCTTCTACCTACATCACACATAGTAAAGACGTCTTCTACCTACATCACACATAGTAAAGAAGTATTCTACCTACATCACACATAGTAAAGAAGTATTCTACCTACATCACACATAGTAAAGACGTCTTCTACCTACATCACACATAGTAAAGACGTCTTCTACCTACATCACACATAGTAAAGAAGTATTCTACCTACATCACACATAGTAAAGACGTCTTCTACCTACATCACACATAGTAAAGAAGTATTCTACCTACATCACACATAGTAAAGAAGTATTCTACCTACATCACACATAGTAAAGACGTCTTCTACCTACATCACACATAGTAAAGAAGTATTCTACCTACATCACACATAGTAAAGAAGTATTCTACCTACATCACACATAGTAAAGAAGTATTCTACCTACATCACACATAGTAAAGACGTCTTCTACCTACATCACACATAGTAAAGAAGTATTCTACCTACATCACACATAGTAAAGAAGTATTCTACCTACATCACACATAGTAAAGAAGCCTTCTACCTACATCACACATAGTAAAGAAGTATTCTACCTACATCACACATAGTAAAGACGTCTTCTACCTACATCACACATAGTAAAGAAGTATTCTACCTACATCACACATAGTAAAGAAGCCTTCTACCTACATCACACATAGTAAAGAAGTATTCTACCTACATCACACATAGTAAAGACGTCTTCTACCTACATCACACATAGTAAAGAAGTATTCTACCTACATCACACATAGTAAAGACGTCTTCTACCTACATCACACATAGTAAAGAAGTATTCTACCTACATCACACATAGTAAAGACGTCTTCTACCTACATCACACATAGTAAAGAAGTATTCTACCTACATCACACATAGTAAAGACGTCTTCTACCTACATCACACATAGTAAAGACGTCTTCTACCTACATCACACATAGTAAAGAAGTATTCTACCTACATCACACATAGTAAAGAAGTATTCTACCTACATCACACATAGTAAAGAAGCCTTCTACCTACATCACACATAGTAAAGACGTCTTCTACCTACATCACACATAGTAAAGACGTCTTCTACCTACATCACACATAGTAAAGAAGCGTTCTACCTATATCACACATAGTAAAGAAGTATTCTACCTACATCACACATAGTAAAGACGTCTTCTACCTACATCACACATAGTAAAGAAGTATTCTACCTACATCACACATAGTAAAGAAGTATTCTACCTACATCACACATAGTAAAGAAGCCTTCTACCTACATCACACATAGTAAAGACGTCTTCTACCTACATCACACATAGTAAAGAAGTATTCTACCTACATCACACATAGTAAAGAAGTATTCTACCTACATCACACATAGTAAAGACGTCTTCTACCTACATCACACATAGTAAAGACGTCTTCTACCTACATCACACATAGTAAAGACGTCTTCTACCTACATCACACATAGTAAAGACGTCTTCTACCTACATCACACATAGTAAAGAAGTCTTCTACCTACATCACACATAGTAAAGAAGTATTCTACCTACATCACACATAGTAAAGACGTCTTCTACCTACATCACACATAGTAAAGAAGTATTCTACCTACATCACACATAGTAAAGACGTCTTCTACCTACATCACACATAGTAAAGACGTCTTCTACCTACATCACACATAGTAAAGAAGTATTCTACCTACATCACACATAGTAAAGACGTCTTCTACCTACATCACACATAGTAAAGACGTCTTCTACCTACATCACACATAGTAAAGAAGTATTCTACCTACATCACACATAGTAAAGACGTCTTCTACCTACATCACACATAGTAAAGAAGTATTCTACCTACATCACACATAGTAAAGAAGTCTTCTACCTACATCACACATAGTAAAGAAGTATTCTACCTACATCACACATAGTAAAGACGTCTTCTACCTACATCACACATAGTAAAGAAGTATTCTACCTACATCACACATAGTAAAGACGCCTTCTACCTACATCACACATAGTAAAGAAGTATTCTACCTACATCACACATAGTAAAGACGTCTTCTACCTACATCACACATAGTAAAGAAGTATTCTACCTACATCACACATAGTAAAGAAGTATTCTACCTACATCACACATAGTAAAGAAGTATTCTACCTACATCACACATAGTAAAGACGTCTTCTACCTACATCACACATAGTAAAGACGTCTTCTACCTACATCACACATAGTAAAGAAGTATTCTACCTACATCACACATAGTAAAGAAGTATTCTACCTACATCACACATAGTAAAGACGTATTCTACCTACATCACACATAGTAAAGACGTCTTCTACCTACATCACACATAGTAAAGAAGTCTTCTACCTACATCACACATAGTAAAGAAGTATTCTACCTACATCACACATAGTAAAGAAGTATTCTACCTACATCACACATAGTAAAGAAGTATTCTACCTACATCACACATAGTAAAGACGTCTTCTACCTACATCACACATAGTAAAGAAGTATTCTACCTACATCACACATAGTAAAGACGTCTTCTACCTACATCACACATAGTAAAGACGTCTTCTACCTACATCACACATAGTAAAGAAGTATTCTACCTACATCACACATAGTAAAGACGTCTTCTACCTACATCACACATAGTAAAGAAGTATTCTACCTACATCACACATAGTAAAGACGTCTTCTACCTACATCACACATAGTAAAGACGTCTTCTACCTACATCACACATAGTAAAGAAGTATTCTACCTACATCACACATAGTAAAGAAGCCTTCTACCTACATCACACATAGTAAAGAAGTATTCTACCTACATCACACATAGTAAAGACGTCTTCTACCTACATCACACATAGTAAAGAAGTATTCTACCTACATCACACATAGTAAAGAAGTATTCTACCTACATCACACATAGTAAAGACGTCTTCTACCTACATCACACATAGTAAAGAAGTATTCTACCTACATCACACATAGTAAAGACGTCTTCTACCTACATCACACATAGTAAAGAAGTATTCTACCTACATCACACATAGTAAAGAAGTATTCTACCTACATCACACATAGTAAAGACGTCTTCTACCTACATCACACATAGTAAAGACGTCTTCTACCTACATCACACATAGTAAAGAAGTATTCTACCTACATCACACATAGTAAAGAAGTCTTCTACCTACATCACACATAGTAAAGAAGTATTCTACCTACATCACACATAGTAAAGACGTCTTCTACCTACATCACACATAGTAAAGAAGTATTCTACCTACATCACACATAGTAAAGATGTCTTCTACCTACATCACACATAGTAAAGAAGTATTCTACCTACATCACACATAGTAAAGATGTCTTCTACCTACATCACACATAGTAAAGAAGTATTCTACCTACATCACACATAGTAAAGACGTCTTCTACCTACATCACACATAGTAAAGAAGTATTCTACCTACATCACACATAGTAAAGACGTCTTCTACCTACATCACACATAGTAAAGAAGTATTCTACCTACATCACACATAGTAAAGACGTCTTCTACCTACATCACACATAGTAAAGAAGTATTCTACCTACATCACACATAGTAAAGACGTCTTCTACCTACATCACACATAGTAAAGACGTCTTCTACCTACATCACACATAGTAAAGAAGTATTCTACCTACATCACACATAGTAAAGACGTCTTCTACCTACATCACACATAGTAAAGACGTCTTCTACCTACATCACACATAGTAAAGAAGTATTCTACCTACATCACACATAGTAAAGAAGTATTCTACCTACATCACACATAGTAAAGACGTCTTCTACCTACATCACACATAGTAAAGACGTCTTCTACCTACATCACACATAGTAAAGAAGTATTCTACCTACATCACACATAGTAAAGACGTCTTCTACCTACATCACACATAGTAAAGAAGTATTCTACCTACATCACACATAGTAAAGAAGTATTCTACCTACATCACACATAGTAAAGACGTCTTCTACCTACATCACACATAGTAAAGAAGTATTCTACCTACATCACACATAGTAAAGACGTCTTCTACCTACATCACACATAGTAAAGACGTCTTCTACCTACATCACACATAGTAAAGAAGTATTCTACCTACATCACACATAGTAAAGACGTCTTCTACCTACATCACACATAGTAAAGACGTCTTCTACCTACATCACACATAGTAAAGAAGTCTTCTACCTACATCACACATAGTAAAGAAGTCTTCTACCTACATCACACATAGTAAAGACGTCTTCTACCTACATCACACATAGTAAAGAAGTATTCTACCTACATCACACATAGTAAAGACGTCTTCTACCTACATCACACATAGTAAAGACGTCTTCTACCTACATCACACATAGTAAAGAAGTATTCTACCTACATCACACATAGTAAAGAAGTATTCTACCTACATCACACATAGTAAAGAAGTATTCTACCTACATCACACATAGTAAAGAAGTCTTCTACCTACATCACACATAGTAAAGAAGCCTTCTACCTACATCACACATAGTAAAGAAGTATTCTACCTACATCACACATAGTAAAGACGTATTCTACCTACATCACACATAGTAAAGACGTCTTCTACCTACATCACACATAGTAAAGAAGCCTTCTACCTACATCACACATAGTAAAGACGTCTTCTACCTACATCACACATAGTAAAGACGTCTTCTACCTACATCACACATAGTAAAGAAGTATTCTACCTACATCACACATAGTAAAGACGTCTTCTACCTACATCACACATAGTAAAGAAGTATTCTACCTACATCACACATAGTAAAGACGTCTTCTACCTACATCACACATAGTAAAGACGTCTTCTACCTACATCACACATAGTAAAGACGTCTTCTACCTACATCACACATAGTAAAGACGTCTTCTACCTACATCACACATAGTAAAGACGTCTTCTACCTACATCACACATAGTAAAGACGTCTTCTACCTACATCACACATAGTAAAGACGTCTTCTACCTACATCACACATAGTAAAGAAGTATTCTACCTACATCACACATAGTAAAGAAGCCTTCTACCTACATCACACATAGTAAAGAAGTATTCTACCTACATCACACATAGTAAAGACGTCTTCTACCTACATCACACATAGTAAAGACGTCTTCTACCTACATCACACATAGTAAAGAAGTATTCTACCTACATCACACATAGTAAAGAAGCCTTCTACCTACATCACACATAGTAAAGAAGTATTCTACCTACATCACACATAGTAAAGAAGTATTCTACCTACATCACACATAGTAAAGAAGTATTCTACCTACATCACACATAGTAAAGAAGTCTTCTACCTACATCACACATAGTAAAGAAGTATTCTACCTACATCACACATAGTAAAGACGTCTTCTACCTACATCACACATAGTAAAGAAGTCTTCTACCTACATCACACATAGTAAAGAAGTATTCTACCTACATCACACATAGTAAAGAATAGGGATGCTCCGATTTATCGGCCACCGATTTAAATCGTCCGATTTCACTCCAAATGACTCGATCGGTGATCGGCAAAAATGGCCGATCGCAAAAACCGATTTTTTTTTTTTTTTTCTTTTTCCTGGGGAAGACAGATAACTGAACAGAAAACATAGGAGGACGTAACAGTATGTAAAACATGAAGGCCACGTTTATGATGTCTTTTATACAGCCATATCGACTGACTTGGGCTTCAGGCCCTAACTGGGTGATAGGCCAGACCTTTACTATGCCATAAAAATGGGTCTGCGTTTGCTTGGTGCCTAATGGATCAAAACTTTTGTCTAAAAAGCAAAAAATATGTAGGCTATCCAGTCAGTAGGCCTACAGTTATGTATTTTTTTTAAAATCGGTATCGGTATCGGTATCGGTTGATCTTGAGGAAAAAAATCGGTGATCGGTATCGGCCCCAAAAATCCAGATCGGAGCATCCCTAGTAAAGAAGCCTTGTACCTACATCACACATAGTAAAGACGCCTTCTACCTACATCACACATAGTAAAGAAGCCTTCTACCTACATCACACGTAGTAGAGTAAAGATAACAGTTCCTACTGTTTAGTTACAAGTGTTATTATTGTACTTCATAACAGCAGAGGGAAATGACCATATGACCCAAATGTATTTAGTAATATTGAGCAGATTATGTCAACACTAACACATAGAAGGCAGGATACAATTGCAGGCAATGGTGTTAATTAGGATCCAGGAAAAAGCACAAAAACACAAAGGGTAAATTCATAGTCAGGGCTGTAAAAGAATTCGGTAACAAAGTAGTCAAAGCTATCAAAAGGCATGGGCTGAACCGTGAGGGACACAGGCATGAATATATAGAGGTGGTAAATCCAATACTGCCTGAGGTGGAGTGAAACTGAAGGGAATTCAAGGGTACTGAGAACAACGGGTGATAGGGAACTAATGAGGAACAGGTGAGGTTGATTAGTAGACGGTGGATGCTGTATGTTCAATGGCCAGGTAGGCGTAGAGCGAGACGAACAGAAGTTGCTGTTTGTGGTCTAAACTGCCACTACAAACAATGCTGTGACAATATCTGTGTGCTTTTTAACACCAGTAATAAAAGAAGCCAAATTACATTCAATTTAAATATTGCAGTTAGACAGATTTTGTTCGCCACCTTGTTGAATGAACATACGGATAGAGGAATGTAAGACTAGATCTGGATAGAACACCAGGAAGGACACGTCAGATAAATCAAGGAGTCTAAAACAGGGCTCTCAAGTCTCACGCATTGGGCGTGAGACAAGGTGTGGCGTGTGAGCGTGTGAACGGGTTGAAATGCGTGTGTCTCACGCCCAATGCTCCCAATAACGACTGGATTTCAACCACACAGGTCCTTTGCTAGTTTCAAGGTGACATAAGGTGGTATAAAGTCATGGATAAAAATGTGTAAATGATTGACAGATTCATTGTTTCAGTTAGAAGTAGAGAGAGAGAGTAGGGGAGGAAGTGAGGAGGAGACACTATTCTGAATTGTTAGTCTGTTCTGACCTTGAGTTTTGACTAGAGGAGGGTCTGTATT
The DNA here is from genome assembly GCF_963989245.1 of Nansenia antarctica. Taxonomy (NCBI): domain Eukaryota; kingdom Metazoa; phylum Chordata; class Actinopteri; order Argentiniformes; family Microstomatidae; genus Nansenia; species Nansenia antarctica. Next base: position 24,716,848 of record NC_137685.1, on the reverse strand, counting down.
CACTGATGATCCAAAACATTATGACCACCTGCCTAATATGCTGTTGGTATTATGCCTAATATGCTTGCGCATCAATGAGCCTTGGGTGCCCAACAGCCTGTTGCCGGTTTGTGGTTTGTCCCTCCTTGGACCACTGTCGGTAGGTACTCACCACTGCTGACCGGGAACACCCCACAAGCCTTGCTGTTTCAGAGATGCTCTGATCCAGTCGTCTGACCATAAGAATTTGGCCTTTGTCAATTCCATTTCGAAATTGCTTTTGTTAGGTCAAAACAACAACGATATACATTTTGCTAGTGAATAGTAGTAATGCAGAATCATTTCAGCAAACAACAACAAACACAAAATACAAATTCCCTCTTCCCACAAAACCTCTGAACTGCAGATGGCAACAACAACTTATGTGCTACCAAATGCATGCCTCCATTTGCATGAGTAATCTTTTTTTAAATTTGATTATTTTGAAATATATTGTGTTTAAAGTCTCTGTATCCAATACTACTAGAATCCAACAAGCCAAAACACATTAAAGTACCCATTTGGGTTGTCATTTCATGAAACATTTGTCCATTAACATGTCTTTGCCTTTTATTGGCAGTGACCCAATTCATTATTCTAAAAAGCTGTTGGACAACTCATTAAGTATTATTTCAATCATTCACTATCACTGCAGCCCACATTTAGGAGGTAAGTACAGAGCTAATTCATCATGTTTTTAGTTTTTGTTTTATAAACCATGAAGTGGTGATTTGTTGGTTGCTGTAATATCTGAGGTAAAAGGCACACAAAGTACATCTATCTATGATGGATACTGCCCAGTCAGGGTGGCAACAGAGAGGCTCATCAGCCAATACCATCAGTAAAATGATGGCATCTGTTGTGGCGTTGTGCTGCTATTACCCCAACAGCATACCACTAATGATGGGCAGTTGCCATGACACTGCTAGACCTATGTTGGCATGCCAGTGGAGGACCGATGATTGATATGCTGATGATAGACGTTAGCACGCCATGATTGACGTTAGCATGCCAATGGTAGACAGACATCGGCATGCAAGTGGTAAACCAACTAAACCCAAAGTCACTATGTGGATGTAGGACCAATGCAGGCGTATCAATGGTAGACCTCTGTCGGTGTGCCAACAGAAAACTGATGATGGTGTGATGGTAGACCAACGGTCGGCATGCCAAAGGTAGATTGACAGTCAAATCCATAACCCTGGTATATGAAGGTCCACGCTTCAGGCGCCATTTGAGCCATTTGAACATAAAGCTTGGTGAATGAGTAGAAAGATAGTGACAGGGAAAGGGAAGATGGTGGCAGAGGAGAGGTAAGAGAATGGGACAACAGACCACAGTTTACGGTGTCAGCTTGCCACTGTTGCGGGTCATCGCAAGTCCATCAGCCAAATTCTGCCCACCACAAGCTTGGACCACTCCAATTTTGGACCACCACAAGCTTGCTAGCTGGGTGTTCTGTGTGTCGTGTTAGTCTGTAAGATGATCTCATTAACTAAAAATAGATACTTCTCCTCACAGACATTTCACAGTCAATTAGTGGGAATGATACTGGGAAAAATCACAGTAGTTACCCCTTCATTACTGTCACTAACAACGCCCCCCCCCACCCCCACTCCTCTTGTACAAACATGTATGGTAGAGAGATGGAGCAGTGCTTTAAATAGCACTTTTGGAAAGGAGAATTGGATGTGTAGTTATTATATCCGAGACACCCCCTGTCATTATGATGTCAGTGCACACCCCCTGTCATTATGGCATTTCACTCAGCAAGCAAGTTGCAGGTGATTTCAATAGATTTAAAATGACAGAACAGAAGATCAGCACTCAGTACAGATCCCTGGAGGTGAGGGGGATGATACTTTAAACTTCAAATAATGACGATGGTAATAGATGACCGAAATATGTGAATATTTCTGTCATAAAATATTCACATTGAAATGTTCACAAGTGAACATTTCAAAACACCCAGAAGGTACCTGCAGCTCTGTACACTCAGTGAGACATACTGATTTGTTCTTACCATGCCATGTCGTCGCTTAGGGGCCAGATGTACAAGCTGAATGAAAAATGCTTGGACACAGATGCAATACTAACTATACCTTCAGTCCTATCTACTCTATATTCCCTTTGAGAGCAGCAGTTCAAGGCTCACATAAGCACCCTGACCCTGGTGGGAGGTAACATTGAATGATGGAATGTTCTCTGTCGTTCAACACAGTGCAGGCATCTTGTGAAAGCATCTTATTAGTTACTTGAAAGGAGTTTGAATTTTCTAGGACTCCTGACATTTCTGTCAGTTAAATGACAGCAATGTGCTGCCTGTCGTTTGGAGGTGCTGCCGGTCAAACCATAATACAGTTCAAATGACTTGTTGGAATGTTTGATTGACAGCCCATGTGACTTTGTTCTATTCTTATCTGAAAGATCCCTGCTGAGACACAGCTACTGTGGATATTCTCTATCTCGTGTTCCCACAAAGATGGTCTCCAGGTTTTCAAGATGCACTAATCTCCTATGAATTGCAATTTGCCCAGACAATGTTTAATCCTTAAAGGCATAATCTGGGATTTGTTCTGCTGATCAATGGCCATATGAATTCAAGTCATATTCTTTGAGAATCAGTGGTATGAATTGAAATGACCAGCCATTTGTCTGAAGAACCAATTAAAGATTGCACCTTAAATGATACGGTATTATTTAGTTAAATAGATCATAAGGTGCTCTGAAATGTAGGATGCCATAGGCTGCAAGGGATGGAGCATGGAGGGATGCTCCATATAGAAACATTAAGAAAGGTACTGTATTCTTAAATGCCCTTACTGTATAACAAGTTCTGATTTAGGTGCCTAACAAAATGCTGACAAATACAATGTACTAATTGATATTATCCCGAGTCAGCTCCCTCAGCGACAAAGTTAGCAAGCCGTCGCCAAAGCTCCCACGTTACTCCGATCAATTGATCAATTTACGTAGTCTGCTTAATCCAGGAGAGACTCTGTATTTAATGAGGATCATACATCTTGTGTGGACGGACAGCAGGCAAACACCAGATACATAATGAGCAGAACGAGCAGAGAGTTGGCCAACGCAGTAATCAATGTCCCCCTGTCAGCCAGTTCTAATAATGGAACATACCTCCCCACAGCTAAGACCACAACACAGGCATCTAACGGCCACGGTGTCCAACAATAGCATACATTATAGCCAGGGCTTTGAGACTGAACTGTCACTGAACCGTCACTGAACCATTAGTATTCAGCACTTATTTTGTATTCATCAGTAAGGCTAGAATTTTGGAGATGGTGGAATGTCCATGTCATGATGGTGAACATTGATGAATGATATCATATTATATGTGTGGCCTTTACAACTGCACTGCCAGGGAGATATTGTGAGCCACATGAAAAATGAATTTTGGAGATTCGCCCTGGCCACAACCTCATCAGGAAAGATACTTCTTCCTACATACATGTATTTTGCCACAAAATGCTTCTTAACCTCATAGGAGCCAACGGACCCCCATGGGCATCCGAAGTGATATAAAGAGTTTACCTCGATCAATTCTCTTCAAAGATATCACATTTTTTTCACAACTTTGCATGCTATACTATATGCTGAGGCACAAACATGTACATTCAAGCCTGCAAACTGTGACACTTTAAATAACGTGAAAAAATACTATTGTGCAATATGACAACCCTAGTCGACTATCTGTACAGTATAGTAAAGTGGATTGTGTACATAGCCTTTATTTATGTAAACCAGCTCCTTCCCTTCTTGTGATTTTTTTTTAAACTTTTTTTTTTTTTTTTTCCTTCCTAACACCAGGGGAGCCACCCCTCCTAAATTTCGTTGTTTGGTACCTGTACTGTAGCAATGACAATAAAGTCCATTCATTCATTCATTCATTCATTCATTCATTCATTCATTCATTCATTCATTCATATACGATGCCACCATTTTTTTCCAGAGACGGTAAACACGGCCTAAGTCACATCCAGTTTTCTCCAACTGGAGAATGTGTCATGTCCGGTTTCAACGCCGAATTTCCATACCATTGGTCGGCCAACCCAAACCCCCCCCCCCAAAAAAAAAGAAAATAAATCTGATACACGAGAAAGGTCAAAGGTCAAAGATGATGCCAACATATCTCCAAATGGCCTAAACATATAGGTGTCCGCCTAAACATACCTGTACTAAAACAGGTACAAAGTTGCATTTGCTCACATTACTAGCATCGACTTTGGCACAAGTACTCATCAGACCCTGGAGTACTGATTCCTAGATGATTTGGGCTTATTCATCAGGTTTCCAAGGTGATATTCACTGTAAAAGCTGTTGTTTTTTTAGGCGGAGACTGAATTTGAGATGTTTTATAATGTTCTAGCTCTATTTGCTCTGACACAGTAACATAGATGTTGATTCTGACACTTCTACAGCCACCCCACAGGTGTTAGCTTTCATTTGATAACAATATCATTATGAAGGCCCTTGTGATTGTGGAGATATTCTATATTCACTGTGGGCATGTCATTTCGAGCAGAAAACCAGAAAAATGAGGTGGATAAGATGAGGTTTAAGAAACATAATTCTTACATTTTGTCATAAAAACAGATAAAACCAAACACTCTGTACTTGAATATCATGCTAATCTTTTAAATCCATTACCCTTTTGGTGTAAAAACAGAATGTACATACACCCATCACACATACAACACACATTTTACACTCATTCACTCATGGCATACACCACTGATTCTTATCCATATTCATATACCTATGCTATTTACTTTAATTTGCTTTACTTAGAAAAATAAACTTAAGGTTTCTAAGTTAAATACATGTGTGGACTCCCTTCTGTTTGCCACTACCTTTGGGTTTGTGACACCTGCATTACAGAATTTCCTGAAATGGCCCAAAATATTAGATAGTTCCCATACAAAACATAGGAGGGCACGGCACACTTTTTACACGCATGAGATTTGCGATGTATTTCAAGACCCATCTTAAACAACCTGCTGTGACATAGTTGGGGCATGTCAACCCCCAAATGCTGAGGTTTAGACCTCGACAGATGTTTTTTCATCATTTAAACACTAAATAATGTGTTTTCAGGACTGCTGCAATTAAACATTGTTTACTGTATTGCTAAAAAACATCTGTATGAAAAGCAGGAGAAAGCTATGCTCAAAGCTGTGTTAGAGATTCTAAAGGCAGAGTCTGTACATGACAGTCACTGATGTCGAGAAAAAGGGAATGTTATCAGACACACTCAAACACACTTGGCCACACTGTCCCTGAGCTTGTAGGTTTATTTTTACATATGACTAGATTGACCTTGGCTAGTCATACTAATAATCATGTCTCTGTATCTCTTTGTATCAAGTCCATTATCTTCAATAACATAGAAGCATACAAAATACTGCATTCAAAACATACTACTTCCTTTGTGGAGCAACACACTGTTGTTGTGGCCTGAGCTGGATCTTCGGTGCAGGTGCGTTCATGATGAATGTTGAGGGTTTATTCAACTGCAGAGTAATATTATGTTCACATTTTCGTCCATCCTTGCTTTCATCATGCTCACTTTGAAAAGGTATGAAACAGTGGCTTACTGTAACAAACCAGACTAATAGAACCCAAATGCAGACACAGACAGGAGACAGATAGTATACAGAATAGTAAAACCCAAACCGGGAATATTTATTAGTAGAAGGGAGTGGGACAGAGCTTCAATAGAAGCAGGCAGGTAAGGAGGGCAGGTGGGCAGGACAGGAAGGGCAGGGGATCAGGCGGGTAGGATGGTCTTTAGGCAGGCAGGGGGTGAGACAGGTGGAATGGTCGGCAGACGGGCAGGGGGTCATGGTAGGGCAGGTAGAATGGTTGGAAGGCAGGCAGGGGGTCAGGCAGGTAGAGAGAACACCCAGGTAGTGAACTGCAGCTAAACACCAATCCCACAACAGCAACGGTGGCATAGGTGAGCTTTTTAAAAACATGTTCCCAGATTCCGATATTGCCAAAACTTTCTTGTGCGGTGGTGACAAAAGGTAATATGTGAAGGGTCCTAAGTTCACCGCTCCCGAAAAAGGGTCTGATCGGGCAGGGCAGTCTCGCTCGCCGGCAGCGCGTAGAGGTGCCCACGGTTGTTCTACTGTATATGGATGATCGGTGACATTATTTTCTCGTCTGACTTTGGAAGCTAAGCAGAGTTGGGCCGGGTTAGTACCTGGATGGGAGTGTCAGGCGGGCGAGTTGCTCGACAACGCCACCAAGGTTATAGCACCTAGGAGCTCTATGACACAAGTTCGTTTGGGAGTGAGGTACCCAGAGGAAGCAGAGGCTGGAGCAAATTTGGGAATACAATAATCTTTATTTCTATAACAATGTTTCTAAAATCTTAATACAAAAATATATTTGTCCTCAAAAACCCGCTGATCTAGAGTCCGGGCCCAGGTGCGGAGGCGAGTCGGCATTCCCTCCATCTCCCGTCCGTCTCCCGGGGTTCCCCACGACTGTCAACAGAAAAGAGAACGCTGGCCAGTAGGGTGTTCTACTATCAACAATTAAAGGGCTAATGTTCGTGTTCAAGATCTCCCCTTCGTTACCCGACACTGCTCAGACGGCACAGACAACACGCCCTCTCGCTTGGTACACCCACTAATACAACATAGTGTATGAATACTCACTGGTTACTGTTACTCATAGATACTATAATAACGGCAATGTACACAACGTAACAGGTACTACAGGCACTGGCTGCAGCTCACTTTATTCTATAATACCAGAATAACAACAAGCGGCAAGGACGACCCCAATGACCCAATAGCGGGTGCTCGCCCCCAGGCGGCAGGAGTGGGAATAAGAACAAACCACAACACACACACACATCACACAACACACACACACATCACACACATCACACACATCACACACACACACAACACACACACATCACTCAACACACACACACACATCACACACATCACACACATCACACACAACACACATACATCAAACATACATCACACAACACACATACATACAACACACACACACATCACACAACACACATACAACACACATACATCACACAACACAACACACATACATCACACAACACACACACATCACACAACACACACACAGACAACACACATACATCACACACACACATACATCACACAACACACACATACATCACACATCACACAACACACACACACATACATCACACAACACACATACATCACACAACACACATACATCACACAACACACACACATCACACAACACACACACATACATCACACAACACACATACATCACACAACACACATACATCACACACACACATACATCACACAACACACATACATCACACACACACATACATCACACAACACACACATACATCACACATCACACAACACACACACATACATCACACAACACACATACATCACACAACACACATACATCACACAACACACACACATCACACAACACACACACATACATCACACAACACACATACATCACACAACACACATACATCACACACACACACACATACATCACACAACACACATACATCACACACACACACACACACATACATCACACAACACACACACACATCACACAACACACACACACATACATCACACAACACACACACATCACACAACACACACACGCATACATCACACAACACACATACATCACACAACACACATACATCACACAACACACACACATCACACAACACACATACATCACACAACACACACACACATCACACAACACACATACATCACACAACACACACACATCACACAACACACATACATCACACAACATACATACATCACACAACACACACACACACATCACACACACACACACACACACATCACACAACACAGCACAATTGGCGTTTGTACTCACAGGATGCCTGGGAGTAAGCGGCCTTAGTTGAAAGACCTTACACGGGGGACGTCATGCTCTGTGGTCTCGTCTCTGGTAGCAGTGTCAGGTAAACCGGTCAGTAGTTACTTCTTTTTTCAGATTTGGCGGACGCCACCTATATCCGGGTCGGGAGTTGTCGTCCGACCCCCAGCCCACGCTTCCTATAGGCAGGTCGCTAGTTCGTGCTCAATAGCGGAGCAGGGTTGAATGGGCACAGCTGTCAACGATAATCAAATCATAACAAAAGCACACACACACACCAAAATAACCACAACAATACACACGATAAAGAAACACATCACTGCAACTCAGATAGACACAGCAAAATAAGCAAAACATATGAAGTTGCAAAAGCAAATTAAATCACATCACACAAACACAAAAACCATTGGAGTCCAGCCTGTGACAGGAGACCACCTGAGTCCAGCCTGTGACAGAGTCCAGCCTGTGACAGGAGTCCACCTGGGAGTCCCCGGTGCCGTAAGCTTTTACCCAGTAGTGAGACGTGCAATGGCCCGGGGGAGAGGTGCGCTGCTGGTTGTGGATAATGCATCAAGATACGTGGAGATCGCTCTGCTGACTCCCACAAAATCAATAGATGTCTCCCCTGGTCTCCCCCTCTACCTCCACCACCTCAAATCAACAGATGTCTCCCCTGGTCTCCCCTCCCTGGTCTCCCCTCCGCTGGTCTCCCCTCCCCTGGTCTCCCCTCCGCTGGTCTCCCCTCCGCTGGTCTCCCCTCCCCTGGTCTCCCCTCCCCTGCACAAAGTCTCCACAGGCTCACTCCCGGAAAGAAAGTGTGGGTCACAGATCAAAGTGCAACTGGAGTTGGGGTCAGCAGCCACCCCACTCCGTGTTCGTACATCGTGGATGGACCTCATGGGACAGTAAGGCAAAACCGCCGCCATCTCATCCCCATGGAGCCCTCACCGGCGCAGAGCGGCTGTTGTGTTACTGAGAAACCTCTGGGTTATGTCCCAAAGCAGAGTTCTCTGGGATGTGTCCCAAAGCAGAGTTCTCTGGGATGTGTCCCAAAGCAGAGTTCTCTGGGATGTGTCCCAAAGCAGAGTTCTCTGGGATGTGTCCCAAAGCAGAGTTCTCTGGGATGTGTCCCAAAGCAGAGTTCTCTGGGATGTGTCCCAAAGCAGAGTTCTCTGGGATGTGTCCCAAAGCAGAGTTCTCTGGGATGTGTCCCAAAGCAGAGTTCTCTGGGATGTGTCCCAAAGCAGAGTTCGGCAGAACCAACAAAGCAGAGAATGTCCCAGAACCGCCAGCTGCTCCTAGAACCAGGTCTGGGAGAGTTGTGGTGAAACCAACTGGGTTGGACTTATAAGAAAGACATTTCTGAAAGATAATGAAGATGTTGAAAAATATGTTTATGTTTGGGAGGAAGAGATGTGTTTCATGCTCTTTTAGATATAGAGGGTTTGGAAAGATAAATGCTGTGTGAGGTTAATGACTTGACTTGAAAAACCAACAGAGAAATTGTTATCTGTTTTCAGTTTTCTTTTAAGAAACTGTGAAGTTTTAATAAAATCACAGAAAACGTGTCATATTGATATCTGACATTTTAAGTGGGTCTACCTAATTAACGTGGATTAATAATTAATCAAGGCTTGAGATTAAAGTGTTTGAATATGCAACGAAAAAATAAAGATGGGACTAATTAGGCAGATATTTTACATACAGTATGGCGAGATGGCAGTTTCTCATTCTGAAGGCTGCAGCTAGCCTATGACTGTGTGTATGATACTTTTGAGTTGCATTTGGATAGTATTGGTAGCATGGCAATGGTTACACTATCAATAAGGACAGTAATGGGATAGAATTCGGAATCCCAGCTGGAGACGTATGATTGTCTTGCAGAAACAGTATTGAGGTGGTTTAAACGGGCAATATAGGAAATTATGGGGTTTACAGAATGGTATAAATGCATTTTGAAGACCTAAGTTCCAAATGCCTGGTACAGAGTGCTTGTGTGTGTAGAAGGGACTGATCATGCAAAAAAAATGCAACCAATATTCAGGGATCGATTTTAGCTACATATTTTTCTGTGTCATAGATTAAGTTAAGTAATCCTTTGTTGTCCTGAAGGGTGACGGAACATACACAATACAAGGCATGGACAAAGTAAAGTGGAAGATAGATGTAAGTGTCACGCCCTCTACCTCTAGGTAGCTGGCAGTGCCTCTCTCTCTCAGTGGAGTCAGGTGTGCAGGAGTCAGGTGTCCGGCTGTTCATCATCACACATCGTTAGCCCTCCACAAAGACCCAGTCCAGCCTTCACCACTCTGCCATATCGTAGCTTCTGTTTACACAGTCAGTTGCACTTCTCAGTGGCGCCTGCAGAAAACTATATTGTGGGGGGGGCAAATGGGGCCTGTGAAAATGTTGGGGTGGCCATGGAGGCAGACTAAAACAAGCTACACAGCTTAAGACTAAGACAATAGAGAGTTAATTAGCCTATCCCATTCCAATTTGGATGCATCATCACCAATAAAAAAGGGTTCCATGACCATACCGGCAAAAAAAAGTATGAAGGAAAGAAGAAACAAGTCCCAGAATTACTTACAAAGTAAATGTATTCACGTTCAGCATAAGAACGAACATGACAGTAAATGTATTCATGTTCAAATGAGAACAAACTCATTTGAACTGTTAATTTTGGCAGCTATTTTAGATTTAGTCTTAGTCTTTAAATGAAAATACCCGAGTTGACAGTTCACGTCGTCGGTTCTGAACCACATAGTGAACTGCACCAACTCAGCCACCGTGGACAAACGGGTCCGGGTCTACCCCAACACGAAGCCATGGATGACTGAGAAGGTCCGACAACTGCTCAAGGAGAGGAACAACGCCTTCTCATCGAAGGACAAACTGCTGTACAACACCACCAGGGCTAACCTAAACCGTGGCATCCGGGAGGCCAAGGCAGACCACAGAGAGAAGATTGAGGAATGCTTCCTGAGCAACGACTCCAGGCGGGTGTGGCAGGGAGTTCAGCACATGACAAACTTCAGAGCCAACAGGCTCACAGCCGCTGAGGGCGACCCCCTGCTGGCGGAAGAGCTGAACTCCTTCTACGCCCGGTTCGACGAGGGGCGAACGGAGGTAACCACAACACAAACACCACTCTCTCCAGCTCTCAGCAGCCTCACCCTCACAGAGCATGAAGTGAGACGCGTGCTGAAGGCGGTGGACCCCAGAAAAGCCTCAGGGCCGGATGGCGTCCTGGGACGGGTGCTGAGGGACTGCGCCGACCAGCTGGCCAGGGTTTTCACCAACATCTTCAACCAGTCCCTGTCCCAGGCCACCATCCCACCCTGCCTGAAAACCTCAACAATCATTCCAGTCCCGAAGAAAAGCACGGTGAGCTGCCTAAACGACTACCGCCCGGTGGCACTCACACCAATCATCATGAAGTGCTTCGAGAAACTGGTCCGGGCCCACATAGTCACACGCCTCCCGCCCAACCTGGATCCATACCAGTTCGCCTACAGAGCCCACAGGTCCACAGAGGACGCCATCGCGACGACTCTCCACTCCACTCTATCACACCTGGAGAGGGGGAACAGCTACGCGAGACTGCTCTTTGTGGACATCAGCTCTGCCTTCAACACTATCCTTCCAGACAGGCTAGTGACCAAACTACTAGACCTGGGACTATCACACTCTATATGTGCATGGATCAAGGACTTCCTGTCTGACCGCCCCCAGAGGGTGCGAGTGGGCTCCCACACCTCCACAGCCCTCAGACTCAGCACTGGGTCCCCCCAGGGCTGCGTGCTAAGCCCCATCCTCTACAACCTCTACACCTACGACTTCACCCCCGTCCACCCCAGCAACTCCATCATAAAGTTTGCAGACGACACCACCGTGGTGGGCTGCATCTCGGGGGGGGACGAGGCGGCGTACAGGGATGAGGTGGAGCAGCTGGGCAAGCTGTGCAAGGTTAACAACCTGCTGCTGAACCAGTCAAAGACCCAGGAAATCATCGTGGACTTCAGGAGGAAAAAATCTGAGGTCCAGCCCCTGCTCGTCGATGGAGGGAGCGTGGAGAGAGTCTCAACTCTCCGATTCCTGGAGGTGAACATACAGGATGACCTGTCCTGGAGGACCAACACAGCAGCCATCATCAAGAAGGCACAACAGCGGCTCTACTTCCTGAGAGTCCTCAGGAAATACCACCTCAGACAGGAGCTGCTTGTGACCTTCTACCGCTGCACAGTGGAGAGCATCCTCACCTACTGCATCTGCGTGTGGTTCTCCAGCTGCACAGACGCAGAGAGGAAAGCACTACAGAGAGTCGTGAGATCGGCCCAGGAGATCATCGGCGCCCCCCTCCCCTCTCTGGAAGAGCTGTACAACTGCCTCAGGAAGGCCTCCAAGATCTCCAGGGACCCATCCCACCCTGGGAACGAACACTTTGTTCGGCTGCCCTCAGGCAGGCGGTTCAGGACCATGTCCGCAAGGACAAATAGACTGAAGCTCAGCTTCTACCCTAGGGCCATTCAGGTTCTAGGTCCTGGACAATCTAGACAATTTGATGGCAGCTACTAGATTGTAATCATAAGTGCAATACTGAAATACAACATTTCAAACCTGCAAACTGCGACACTTTAAATGAATGTGCAATAATACTATGTGCAATATGACAACCCTTGTGTACATAAGGTTCAGAGATAGGAAATGTTAGGATATTTATAGCATAGCATAGAGTACAGCACAGTGTTTTATTTGAATGAATGAATGAATGAATGAATAAATGAATGAATGAATGGTCTTTATTTGTCATTGCTATAGTACAGGTACCAAACAACGAAATTTGGGAGGGGTGGCTCCCCTGGTGCTAGGAAAGAAAAAAACCTAAAAAAAACAAGAAGGGAAAGGAGCTGGTTTACATAAATAAAGGCTATGTACACTATCCACTATACTATACTGTACAGATAAAACGACTAGGGTTGTCATATTGCACATAGTGTTATTGCACATTCATTTAAAGTGTCGCAGTTTGCAGGCTTGAAATGTACACATTTGTGCCTCAGCACTACACCTGATTTTTTCAATCCAGCACCTGCCATCAATCCGTCCAGACTGTCCAGGGCCCAGAACCTAGGTCTTTGCTGTGTTCAGGGCCTGGATGGCCCTGGGGTAGAAGCTGAGCTTCAGTCTGTTTGTCCTTGCGGCCATGGTCCTGTACCGCCTTTTCGAGGGCAGCCGGGCAAAGTGTTCGTACCCAGGGTGGGATGGGTCTCTGGAGATCTTGGAGGCCTTCCTGAGGCAGCGTGTGTTGTACAGCTCTTCCAGAGAGGGGAGGGGGGCGCCGGTGATCTTCTGGGCTGTTCTCACGACTCTCTGTAGCGCATTTCTCTCTGCGGTTGTGCAGCTGGAGAACCAGTTGCAGATGCAGTAGGTGAGGATGCTCTCCACTGCGCAGCGGTAGAAGGCCACCAGTATCTCCTGCTTGTTGTGTTCCTTCCTGAGGACTCTCAGGAAGTAGAGCCGCTGTTGTACCTTCTTGATGATGGCTGCTGTGTTGTTCTTCCAGGACAGGTCATCCTGTATGTGCACCCCCAGGAATCGGAGGGTTGAGACTCTCTCCACGCTCTCTCCGTCGATGAGCAGGGGCTGGACCTCAGATTTTTTCCTCCTGAAGTCCACGATGATTTCCTGGGTCTTTGACTGGTTCAGCAGCAGGTTGTTCACCTTGCACAGCTTGCTCAGCTGCTCTACCTCATCCCTGTACGCCGCCTCGTCCCCCCCCGAGATGCAGCCCACCACGGTGGTGTCGTCTGCAAACTTTACGATGGAGTTGCTGGGGTGGACGGGGGTGAAGTCGTAGGTGTAGAGGTTGTAGAGGATGGGGCTTAGCACGCAGCCCTGGGGGGATCCAGTGCTGAGTCTGAGGGCTGTGGAGGTGTGGGAGCCCACCCGCACCCTCTGGGGGCGGTCGGACAGGAAGTCCTTGATCCATGCACATATAGAGTGTGATAGTCCCAGGTCTAGTAGTTTGGTCACTAGCCTGTCTGGAAGGATGGTGTTGAAGGCAGAGCTGAAGTCCACAAAGAGCAGTCTCGCGTAGCTGTTTCCCCTCTCCAGGTGGGATAGAGTGGAGTGGAGAGTCGTCGCGATGGCGTCCTCTGTGGACCTGTGGGCTCTGTAGGCGAACTGGTATGGATCCAGGTTGGCCGGGAGGCGTGTGACTATGTGGGCCCGGACTAGTTTCTCGAAGCACTTCATGATGATTGGTGTGAGTGCCACCGGGCGGTAGTCGTTTAGGCAGCTCACCGTGCTTTTCTTCGGGACTGGGATGATAGTTGAGGTTTTCAGGCAGGGTGTTTGTATAGTATAGTAGTATAGTATAGTGGATAGTGTATATAGCCTTTATTTATGTAAACCAGCTCTTTTCCCTTCTTGTTTTCAGTATTTTTTTCCTAGCACCAGGGGAGCCCCCCCCTCCTAAATTTCGTTGTATGGTACCTGTACTGTATTAATGACAATAAAGACCATTCATTCAAAATGCATGTTAGTTTTAGTCACACTTAGTCAATTTTATCCTTCTTAGTTTTAGTCTAGTTTTCGTCGACGAAAACTCATAACATTTTAGTCTAGTTTTAGTCAACGGAATTCATTACATTTTAGTCACATTTAATAGTCCCTCTTATAGCGACATTCAACTCCTTTCCTTTCCTTCTTCCTGCGTTGTCTACAACAAAATAAAGTCCAGTACCCGAGTTGTTTATTCAGGTCTACTTACTGCTTGAGTGTGTTGTTGACAATCGTTCATGTCCTTCATTAGACGTTTAGCTTTGTCATTTGATACGCCGCCTACGACTCCCGTCTCTGGCACTACAATATATATAAGTCTTACAGCAACATTTGATTTCACTGTTTATGTAATATTCTTACCGTAGCTGGATATCTAGCTAGCCTCTCTCCCATCGATGCAATGCTGCTGTGTTGTCCTCATTACTAAAGAAATTAATTAATTTTAATTAATTAAAAACATTTACAGGAGGCTGCAATCCGTAACTGGACCCTCTAAATCAAAAATCTGATTAAAAGACCCGAACTACCCACTGTACATACTTTGTGTTTTGTCCCCCGCCCCCACCGGTGGTGTATGTCCCCACCTGTCCTACCCGCTGTACATACCTTATGTTTTGTTGTATTGTTCTTCCCATGATGGATGTATGTTTATCTTGTAGATAGTAATAGTTATTTGTCTGTATTATCTTGTAGATAGTACTAGTTTTTTTTGTCTGTCTTACATGTAACGATGAATTGAGAATCAAGGACCCCAATTGAAATAAGCCAGTGGCTTTCTTGGGTTTTTATCCTGTTAGTTGACCTTGTATGTAATATGTACTTTCATGTACCTACTTCTGCAAATCTTCTAATAAAGTTTTCAATCAATCAATCAAAAACTACTAAGGTTAGGGTTAGGTTTGTCGTGTTCTTCATAGCTATTTTGAAGCCACATCGTTTCTCTTCAGCTATTACGGTGCATTGTGTTTTATTTTCTGTTGCGTTAAAATTAAAGTGTGTCCATATATCCATTATTTTCTTCCTTCCAGTACCAAATACCAATACCAACTGCTTGTGCTTCAACTTAAGCCATCGTGTAGCCGTTGGCTTTGGCACACTTCTTGCATGAATGAGTGTGCGCGTCTGGGCATGAATGAATGAGTGCGCGGAGGCTGGATAGACCAGGCTACAACCAAGAATACACTGCACTTGAAAAGATAATTCATTAAAAATGTGAATGTCCATTAGTCCACCACAAACATTTTAGCCTCGTCTTAGTCTCGTCAACGAAAGTCAAAATAGTTTAGTCACAGTTTTTATTTTCGAAGATCAATTTCGTCACGTCAACGTCACGTCTTCGTCATGGGAAAAAAGTTTGTTAACGCATATTGTTCGTCAACATTTTAACGAAATTAAGACTGGAACAAACATAACAATAACTGATGCCCCATTGACAGTTGTGTAATGTGTGGAGTCCACAGCTAAAAGCTGAGCACCTCCATACTGCATGCTCTTGCTGGAGAAGTTCGAAGAATTTCCCACTTACATTGGGCCCATCCATCAAGATGGACACCAGGCTCAGTTCAAGTTGGTCCACACACACCTAACAAAAAAATGTAACACACCTAACAAAAATATTTAAAAACAGAATAGATCACATTTTGCCATAGCATTGAACATGAAACAAGACTAAGCAGGCCTAGTTTAATAGTTCACCCAAATGACCCAAAATGAAATATTTATTCCCTCACTCTGAAAGGGGTCTATGGACATGGACAAACTTGTTTGTCTAGCCACAGTCACTAAACACAAACTGATAGCATTTTATATAAAAAACCCTACAATAATAGACTAAACCGGTGGTGATGAACAGTAATTGTAATGATTGTTGATTAGAAAATACTAGCAGATGGGGGCATTCGATATAGCCTAATGCTTGTTTATTGATTTTATTTAACTCCTGTCATCTATATATATATATATAT
Organism: Nansenia antarctica; assembly: GCF_963989245.1. Taxonomy (NCBI): domain Eukaryota; kingdom Metazoa; phylum Chordata; class Actinopteri; order Argentiniformes; family Microstomatidae; genus Nansenia; species Nansenia antarctica. The sequence continues at coordinate 24,700,346 of NC_137685.1, read as the reverse complement.
ATATGATTTATTTATTTATTATTATTATTTTATTATGATATATATTACACTTTTTTTATTTTGTTGTTATTATTATTTTCTATTGGCAATAGGTGTTTGGTTGATGGGTGGGTGGATACATAGGGAAAAATAAAAAAATAGAAGGACCTTCATTCCTTATTAGTGTACCCATAAGTGCTGTACTGTGTACTTCCTTCCAATAAAATATTGTTTAAAAAATGTTTTGCTAGCAGTTGGTTCAATGTAAGAAAGCAAATATTTTATTTAGTAATTTGGGTGAACTATCCCTCCTAGGCCTATAGTATTTTATAATTAAATGGGCTAGCATCTTGTCATTATGGCACATATAGGCCTAGGCTAATTGTAAGACAGTGAAGCTTGGTTGGAAATAGACTGCACATTTTCTCACCTTGGCTAAGGCTACTAACTCGTCCTTGTCAGACTCAATTAAAGACAAGTGAGTGCCTCTGACAAACATGATCATTTGCAGGCTACTACGACAAGGAGGTTACGGTGCAAAAGGTGTGAAGGAGAAAGAGTCTGTCTTTAATCTCCATTGACGTGAGAGTGAGGGGCTTCCTGCTGGGTCTGCGGGAAGCACAAGAGTCCGAGGCAACGCTCGCTCCACCACCCAGAGACAGCTGCACAGATAGATGGAGCAGAAGAATATCGCTCCAGACAGCAACAGCAGTCTAGTTAATGGATACAACCAAGCAGGTTCCACGCTGTCTCAGCCAGCCGAACGTACGGCCATGATGAAAGAGCCGAGGCTGCCGTGCCAGCGGCCCTCTTCTCTGCCTCTCACACCGAGGCTGAGACATGCACGCCTCCACCCACTCCCCTGACTGTGTCTGTCACTACACAGCCCATGGTCACTTCAGAAATTCACAGTGAATTATTCATGGCTGTTGTTGAGTAGAGGAGTTTAATATTCCCTTCACCAAGGATGAAAAGTTAATAAAGGTTAAAGGTTAATATGACCCGCACTCATTGCAAGTATTAGTTGACCTTGTACAAGAGTAGATATTAGTATTAGTTGACCTTGTACAAGAGTAGATATTAGTATTAGTTGACCTTGTACAAGAGTAGATATTTCAGTGATCAGCCTATGTTTTGCTTTACTGCTGGTTCTGTCTGAGCCCTCTAAACTGACCTCTCTGTCTGATTGGTTCCAGTTCATCTCTAATTGATTAGCAATTATCTTGTGCAGGCGAGGCTGATGCATTGCCCTGTCACTGCAGCCATCGCCGGACTACGCCATAATTGGCTGCTTATCAGACCAATTTACTGCATGATGCTTTAGGTCTGTAGGATGGTAACATTTAGAACTAAACTTCTCCAATGGAACTCAATTTCAAGACAATGTTTAAAAATCCATTATGTTGTTATAAACCATCAGGGCCGTAAACAGGGTCATTTGTTGACCGAGGTCATATGCATTCCATGTAGGGGTTCAAGAGGAATCGTTCCACAGGAGATTTTTTTTTCTAGCTCAACAGCTAGAAACTGTATGTTGGGGCACCCTGAATGTTTTTCTCTATCGCTTAAAGCATAACTCATTTTCTCTTAACTCTTAACACAAATCCAAAAACTCACACACAAAACCCTAAACTCCACAAATCTCTTGCAAAAGCAAACACTGCATTCAAAATAATTTTATGTCTTCTCAAAATGAACATACACACCATCAAATGAAAAGAACCACTTGAACACTGATGTGCTCAATGGAAAACACTATGATCAGCGGAAAACACTACTATGATAAGATTATCAGTAGCCTTTTGCATTTTCAGTGTTACACTACATACGTACTGTTATAAACTGTTATGTTTTCATACTCAAATATAAAACACACAAATTGAATACAATGTTTTTTTAAATTCTGAAATACTCTATCTCAGCAATGACAGTTGGATTTGTAAAGTGTTCTTCATACAGAACAAACAATAGAAAGAAGAAAATAAGCCTTCTGCATATACTCTACACAAAGAGCACGTCGACCTCACAGGCAATGTTCTCCCTGGCCAAGCAGAGGGGAAAGTATCACCTGGCATGACGAATCCAGCCCTGATATACTTCGGATAAATTTCGGATATATATTTCAACACATGAGAGCTCACCTTTGGCCCTTTTATTGCTAAAGCTATGATTGCCAATTGAAAAGCAATAGGTGTTTGCCCATATGAGGAGTGTGATTGTGTGATTGGTGGTTTGAGTTTAGCATTCTGAATGGTAGTGTTTTCATATGAACACAAGATATTTTATCATGGAAGATTGAGCCAAATGTAGAGAGTTGTATTTAGTGTTTTGTTATGTGGAATGTAGGTACATTTCTTAGCAACATTGCTAATGACCCTCACCAAATTATAATAAGCTGTCTCAAATAATAATTGAGTCGCATAGCATAACATATGAATTATTTGATCGATTTGATCAGAAATTCATGAGTCTTATTGTTTGTGATCCTTGAGCATCTCTCTGCCTCTCTGTCTTCCCACGCCCAGGGCTCCTAATTGCACACACACCTCCAATGACCTCTTATGGCACGTCCACTACTGTATATCTTCACTATGTCTTGCACGTCCATGCGTTTAATGTCTCCCTCACAAATCCACGTGAGGCTTCTACATCTGAGAATAGCATGCTGAAATAGTCTACAAAAAACAAACACAAAATATGCTTCAAACCCTACAACATAGTATAATATATCATGGTGGTGAAGAAAGTTCAGAGTGGAGACAGTGTGAATGCGATAGTGTTGGCTGATGATGATAAGCAACTGTTTTGCCACCTTGTTGATTTTTTGTGGACATGTGAAAGTGCAGGATGGAGAGAGCGAGAAATGTGCTCATTAACACCATAAAGCAAATTGCATGATTGACAAGTATTTGTCACAAACTGACTTGCAGTTGGATTATTCAAATGATGAATGAAACATACCAAGGTCATCACCTCAGTATCCTCTATGGGAGTTACAGCCCTGTATTAATAATTTCTGCCCAGAGTTACAGCCCTTAAAAGCAACCTGACTAGATGTCATGACTGTGTCCATTTCACAAGGCAGTGGGACAAAAAGGGAAATGCTTTTGTTTTTGCCCCCCAAGTTGTCAGGGTTACTATGGCAACTGCTTCAGTTAATCACATCAGATAATGGAATCACATCATGTGTTCAGTCCACAATATTAATAATTTCTGCCCAGAGTTAAGTAGGTCACTGACAGTTAGATTCTAGATTATTGCAACAAATATACCAATGTCACACTTGCACATGTATTGTATACACATTAGGAACATATAAAAGTCAATCTATTCGCTTGTCATAACCTACCATCAGCTATTTTTCTATGCGGCGACATACTTAATGCATGATGTATTGTATTAAATGTGATTGAGCACAGGTGACCCAGAAATATGCTGTTGAAGTACCACTCATAGTGATCTAACGAAGTATTCCTGACAGTCTGCATGCTCTATTCCCTATCCCACCATTTAACTGTTTGAAATCACAAATACACTATTTTGACTTCACTCACTGATGATCATGAGGCTTATTTCACTAACCAAAACATTTGGCAACACTATTACTTGTGTTGTTGACACTGTCCATCTGCATAATGGGCATCTGCATTAACGGTTTTATGAACACGTTATGAAACAGTCAATTACTAAATGACTCTTTTTAATAATGTTGTTACCAGTCAGTACATCACTTCTACACATGTATAACAGCAAATAAAGTTAAAGAGTTGCCTTGAACTGTGTTCTCCTAAGTCATCTTTAAACTGACTACATTGGGCCAGGCAGCTGTCTCGTTTGGTTGTGTTTGTATACTTCTGTAAACTGCAACAATGAAGACCTGACACAGAGAGATAAGACCTAACACAGAGATAAGACCTAACACAGAGAGATAAGACCTGACACAGAGATAAGACCTAACACACAGAGATAAGACCTAACACAGAGATAATACCTAACACAGAGATAAGACCTAACACAGAGATAAGACCTAACACACAGAGATAAGACCTAACACAGAGAGATAAGACCTAACACAGAGATAATACCTAACACAGAGAGATAAGACCTGACACAGAGAGATAAGACCTAACACAGAGAGATAAGACCTAACACAGAGATAAGACCTAACACAGAGATAAGACCTAACACAGAGATAAGACCTAACACACAGAGAGATAAGACCTAACACAGAGATAAGACCTAACACAGAGATAAGACCTAACACAGAGAGATAAGACCTGACACAGAGAGATAAGACCTGACACAGAGATAAGACCTGACACAGAGAGATAAGACCTAACACAGAGATAAGACCTAACAGAGAGATAAGACCTAACACAGAGAGGTAAGACCTGACAGGGAGATAAGACCTAACACAGAGATAAGACCTGACACAGAGATAAGACCTAACACACAGAGAGATAAGACCTAACACTGAGATAAGACCTAACACAGAGAGATAAGACCTAACACAGAGATAAGACCTGACACAGAGATAAGACCTAACAGAGAGATAAGACCTAACACACAGAGAGATAAGACCTAACACTGAGATAAGACCTAACACAGAGAGATAAGACCTGACACAGAGAGATAAGACCTAACACACAGAGAGATAAGACCTAACACTGAGATAAGACCTAACACAGAGATAAGACCTAACAGAGAGATAAGACCTAACACACAGAGAGATAAGACCTAACACACACAGAGATAAGACCTGACAGGGAGATAAGACCTAACACACAGAGATAAGACCTAACACAGAGAGATAAGACCTAACACACAGAGATAAGACCTAACACAGAGATAAGACCTAACACAGAGAGATAAGACCTGACACAGAGATAAGACCTAACACCGAGAGATAAGACCTAACACAGAGATAAGACCTGACACAGAGAGATAAGACCTGACACAGAGATAAGACCTAACACAGAGAGATAAGACCTAACACAGAGAGATAAGACCTAACACAGAGAGATAAGACCTGACACAGAGAGATAAGACCTAACACAGAGATAAGACCTAACACAGAGATAAGACCTAACACAGAGATAAGACCTAACACAGAGAGATAAGACCTAACACAGAGATAAGACCTAACACACAGAGATAAGACCTAACACAGAGATAAGACCTAACACAGAGATAAGACCTAACAGAGAGATAAGACCTAACACAGAGATAAGACCTAACACAGAGATAAGACCTAACACACAGAGACAAGACCTAACACAGAGAGATAAGACCTGACACAGAGATAAGACCTGACACAGAGAGATAAGACCTAACACAGAGATAAGACCTAACACACAGAGACAAGACCTAACACAGAGAGATAAGACCTAACACAGAGATAAGACCTAACACAGAGATAAGACCTGACACAGAGATAAGACCTAACACAGAGAGATAAGACCTAACACAGAGAGATAAGACCTAACACAGAGATAAGACCTAACACAGAGAGATAAGACCTAACACAGAGAGATAAGACCTAACACAGAGAGATAAGACCTAACACACAGAGATAAGACCTAACACAGAGAGATAAGACCTGACACAGAGAGATAAGACCTGACACAGAGAGATAAGACCTGACACAGAGATAAGACCTAACACACAGAGATAAGACCTAACACAGAGATAAGACCTGACACAGAGAGATAAGACCTAACACAGAGATAAGACCTAACACAGAGATAAGACCTGACACAGAGAGATAAGACCTAACACAGAGAGATAAGACCTGACACAGAGAGATAAGACCTAACACAGAGAGATAAGACCTGACACAGAGAGATAAGACCTAACACAGAGATAAGACCTAACACAGAGATAAGACCTAACACAGAGATAAGACCTAACACAGAGAGATAAGACCTGACACAGAGATAAGACCTGACACAGAGATAAGACCTGACACAGAGAGATAAGACCTGACACAGAGATAAGACCTGACACAGAGATAAGACCTAACACACAGAGATAAGACCTAACACACAGAGATAAGACCTAACACAGAGATAAGACCTAACACACAGAGATAAGACCTGACACAGAGATAAGACCTAACACACAGAGATAAGACCTGACACAGAGATAAGACCTGACACAGAGATAAGACCTAACACACAGAGATAAGACCTGACACAGAGATAAGACCTGACACAGAGAGATAAGACCTGACACAGAGATAAGACCTAACACAGAGATAAGACCTGACACAGAGATAAGACCTGACACAGAGATAAGACCTGACACAGAGAGATAAGACCTAACACAGAGATAAGACCTGACACAGAGATAAGACCTAACACAGAGATAAGACCTAACACAGAGATATAAGACCTAACACAGAGATAAGACCTGACACAGAGAGATAAGACCTAACACAGAGAGATAAGACCTAACACAGAGATAAGACCTGACACACAGAGATAAGACCTGACACAGAGATAAGACCTAACACAGAGAGATAAGACCTGACACAGAGATAAGACCTGACACAGAGATATAAGACCTAACACACAGAGATAAGACCTAACACAGAGAGATAAGACCTGACACAGAGAGATAAGACCTGACACAGAGAGATAAGACCTAACACAGAGAGATAAGACCTAACACACAGAGATAAGACCTAACACAGAGAGATAAGACCTAACACAGAGAGATAAGACCTGACACAGCGATAAGACCTAACACAGAGATAAGACCTAACACAGAGATAAGACCTAACACAGAGATAAGACCTAACACAGAGATAAGACCTAACACAGAGATAAGACCTAACACACAGAGATAAGACCTAACACACAGAGATAAGACCTAACACAGAGAGATAAGACCTAACACAGAGATAAGACCTAACACAGAGATAAGACCTAACACAGAGATAAGACCTAACACAGAGATAAGACCTAACACAGAGAGATAAAAACTAACACAGAGATAAGACCTAACACAGAGAGATAAGACCTAACACAGAGATAAGACCTGACACAGAGAGATAAGACCTGACACAGAGAGATAAGACCTAACACAGAGATAAGACCTAACACACAGAGATAAGACCTGACACAGAGAGATAAGACCTAACACAGAGATAAGACCTAACACAGAGATAAGACCTAACACAGAGATAAGACCTAACACCGAGAGTTAAGACCTAACACAGAGAGATAAGACCTGACACACAGAGATAAGACCTGACACAGAGATAAGACCTAACACACAGAGATAAGACCTAACACAGAGAGATAAGACCTGACACAGAGAGATAAGACCTAACACAGAGATAAGACCTAACACAGAGATAAGACCTAACACAGAGATAAGACCTGACACAGAGAGATAAGACCTAACACACAGAGAGATAAGACCTAACACAGAGATAAGACCTGACACAGAGATAAGACCTAACACAGAGATAAGACCTAACACAGAGAGATAAGACCTAACACAGAGAGAAGACCTAACACAGAGAGATAAGACCTAACACAGAGATAAGACCTAACACACAGAGATAAGACCTAACAGAGAGATAAGACCTAACACTGAGATAAGACCTGACACAGAGAGATAAGACCTAACACAGAGAGATAAGACCTAACAGAAAGATAAGACCTGACACAGAGAGATAAGACCTGACACAGAGAGATAAGACCTAACACAGAGATAAGACCTAACACAGAGAGATAAGACCTAACACAGAGATAAGACCTGACACAGAGAGATAAGACCTAACACAGAGATAAGACCTGACACAGAGAGATAAGACCTAACACAGAGAGATAAGACCTAACACAGAGATAAGACCTAACAGAGAGATAAGACCTGACACAGAGATAAGACCTGACACAGAGAGATAAGACCTAACACAGAGATAAGACCTAACACAGAGATAAGACCTAACACAGAGATAAGACCTAACACAGAGATAAGACCTAACACATTAGGAAACAGGGAACAGTTAGAGACGTTGGTATGGGCTTCTTTTCCCCCAAAACAGTCAAATGACTAGATCAAGCTCACAGGGGTCTGCACAGTCCCCTGTGCATCGCTATCAATTCAAGCTGCACTGGTTAAGAGAAAAATATGATCACTCTGAACAGGGTTGAATTCCAGGGTAGGATAAGACCTAACACAGAGATAAGACCTGACACAGAGATAAGACCTAACAGAGAGATAAGACCTGACACAGAGATAAGACCTAACACAGAGATAAGACCTGACACTGAGATAAGACCTAACACAGAGATAAGACCTGACACTGAGATAAGACCTGACACAGAGATAAGACCTAACACAGAGATAAGACCTAACACAGAGATAAGACCTGACACAGAGAGATAAGACCTAACACACAGAGATAAGACCTGACACAGAGAGATAAGACCTAACACAGAGAGATAAGACCTAACACAGAGATAAGACCTAACACAGAGATAAGACCTAACACAGAGAGATAAGACCTGACACAGAGATAAGACCTGACACAGAGATAAGACCTGACACAGAGATAAGACCTAACACAGAGATAAGACCTGACACAGAGAGATAAGACCTAACACAGAGATAAGACCTGACACAGAGATAAGACCTGACACAGAGATAAGACCTGACACAGAGAGATAAGACCTAACACTGAGATAAGACCTAACACAGAGATAAGACCTGACACAGAGAGATAAGACCTGACACAGAGATAAGACCTGACACAGAGAGATAAGACCTAACACAGAGATAAGACCTAACACAGAGATAAGACCTGACACAGAGAGATAAGACCTAACACAGAGAGATAAGACCTAACACAGAGAGATAAGACCTAACACACAGAGATAAGACCTAACACAGAGATAAGACCTGACACAGAGAGATAAGACCTAACACAGAGAGATAAGACCTGACACAGAGATAAGACCTAACACAGAGATAAGACCTAACACAGAGATAAGACCTGACACACAGAGATAAGACCTAACACACAGAGATAAGACCTAACACAGAGATAAGACCTGACACAGAGAGATAAGACCTAACACAGAGATAAGACCTAACACAGAGATAAGACCTGACACAGAGAGATAAGACCTAACACAGAGAGATAAGACCTAACACAGAGATAAGACCTAACACAGAGATAAGACCTGACACAGAGATAAGACCTGACACAGAGAGATAAGACCTGACACAGAGATAAGACCTAACACAGAGATAAGACCTGACACAGAGATAAGACCTAACACAGAGATAAGACCTAACACAGAGAGATAAGACCTAACACAGAGAGATAAGACCTAACACACAGAGATAAGACCTAACACAGAGATAAGACCTAACACAGAGAGATAAGACCTAACACTGAGATAAGACCTAACACAGAGATAAGACCTGACACAGAGAGATAAGACCTAACACAGAGAGATAAGACCTGACACAGAGATAAGACCTAACACAGAGATAAGACCTAACACAGAGATAAGACCTGACACACAGAGATAAGACCTAACACACAGAGATAAGACCTAACACAGAGATAAGACCTGACACAGAGAGATAAGACCTAACACAGAGATAAGACCTAACACAGAGATAAGACCTGACACAGAGAGATAAGACCTAACACAGAGAGATAAGACCTAACACAGAGAGATAAGACCTGACACAGAGAGATAAGACCTAACACAGAGAGATAAGACCTAACACAGAGATAAGACCTGACACAGAGATAAGACCTGACACAGAGAGATAAGACCTAACACAGAGATAAGACCTAACACAGAGATAAGACCTGACACAGAGATAAGACCTGACACAGAGAGATAAGACCTGACACAGAGATAAGACCTAACACAGAGATAAGACCTAACACAGAGAGATAAGACCTGACACAGAGAGATAAGACCTAACACAGAGAGATAAGACCTAACACACAGAGATAAGACCTAACACACAGAGATAAGACCTAACACAGAGATAAGACCTAACACAGAGAGATAAGACCTAACACAGAGAGATAAGACCTAACACACAGAGATAAGACCTGACACAGAGATAAGACCTAACACAGAGAGATAAGACCTAACACAGAGAGATAAGACCTGACACAGAGAGATAAGACCTAACACACAGAGATAAGACCTGACACAGAGATAAGACCTAACACAGAGAGATAAGACCTTACACACAGAGATAAGACCTGACACAGAGATAAGACCTAACACAGAGAGATAAGACCTAACACAGAGAGATAAGACCTAACACACAGAGATAAGACCTAACACAGAGATAAGACCTAACACAGAGAGATAAGACCTAACACTGAGATAAGACCTAACACAGAGATAAGACCTGACACAGAGATAAGACCTGACACAGAGAGATAAGACCTAACACTGAGATAAGACCTAACACAGAGATAAGACCTGACACAGAGATAAGACCTGACACAGAGATAAGACCTGACACAGAGATAAGACCTGACACAGAGATAAGACCTGACACAGAGATAAGACCTGACACAGAGATAAGACCTAACACAGAGATAAGACCTAACACAGAGATAAGACCTAACACAGAGATAAGACCTAACACAGAGAGAGATAAGACCTGACACACAGAGATAAGACCTAACACAGAGATAAGACCTGACACAGAGAGATAAGACCTAACACAGAGATAAGACCTGACACAGAGATAAGACCTAACACACAGAGAGATAAGACCTAACACAGAGATAAGACCTAACACAGAGATAAGACCTAACACAGAGAGATAAGACCTGACACAGAGATAAGACCTAACACAGAGAGATAAGACCTAACACACAGAGAGATAAGACCTAACACAGAGATAAGACCTAACACAGAGATAAGACCTAACACAGAGATAAGACCTGACACAGAGATAAGACCTAACACACAGAGAGATAAGACCTAACACAGAGATAAGACCTAACACAGAGATAAGACCTAACACAGAGAGATAAGACCTGACACAGAGATAAGACCTAACACAGAGAGATAAGACCTAACACAGAGAGATAAGACCTGACACAGAGAGATAAGACCTGACACAGAGAGATAAGACCTAACACAGAGATAAGACCTGACACAGAGATAAGACCTAACACAGAGATAAGACCTAACACAGAGATAATACCTAACACAGAGATAAGACCTAACACAGAGAGATAAGACCTAACACAGAGATAAGACCTAACACAGAGATAAGACCTAACACAGAGAGATAAGACCTAACACAGAGATAAGACCTAACACAGAGATAAGACCTAACACAGAGAGATAAGACCTAACACAGAGAGATAAGACCTGACACAGAGATAAGACCTAACACAGAGAGATAAGACCTGACACAGAGATAAGACCTAACACAGAGAGATAAGACCTGACACAGAGATAAGACCTAACACAGAGAGATAAGACCTAACACAGAGAGATAAGACCTAACACAGAGAGATAAGACCTAACACAGAGAGATAAGACCTAACACAGAGAGATAAGACCTAACACACAGAGATAAGACCTAACACAGAGATAAGACCTAACACAGAGAGATAAGACCTAACACTGAGATAAGACCTAACACAGAGATAAGACCTGACACAGAGATAAGACCTGACACAGAGAGATAAGACCTAACACTGAGATAAGACCTAACACAGAGATAAGACCTGACACAGAGATAAGACCTGACACAGAGATAAGACCTGACACAGAGATAAGACCTGACACAGAGATAAGACCTGACACAGAGATAAGACCTGACACAGAGATAAGACCTAACACAGAGATAAGACCTAACACAGAGATAAGACCTAACACAGAGATAAGACCTAACACAGAGAGAGATAAGACCTGACACACAGAGATAAGACCTAACACAGAGATAAGACCTGACACAGAGAGATAAGACCTAACACAGAGATAAGACCTGACACAGAGATAAGACCTAACACACAGAGAGATAAGACCTAACACAGAGATAAGACCTAACACAGAGATAAGACCTAACACAGAGAGATAAGACCTGACACAGAGATAAGACCTAACACAGAGAGATAAGACCTAACACACAGAGAGATAAGACCTAACACAGAGATAAGACCTAACACAGAGATAAGACCTAACACAGAGATAAGACCTGACACAGAGATAAGACCTAACACACAGAGAGATAAGACCTAACACAGAGATAAGACCTAACACAGAGATAAGACCTAACACAGAGAGATAAGACCTGACACAGAGATAAGACCTAACACAGAGAGATAAGACCTAACACAGAGAGATAAGACCTGACACAGAGAGATAAGACCTGACACAGAGAGATAAGACCTAACACAGAGATAAGACCTGACACAGAGATAAGACCTAACACAGAGATAAGACCTAACACAGAGATAATACCTAACACAGAGATAAGACCTAACACAGAGAGATAAGACCTAACACAGAGATAAGACCTAACACAGAGATAAGACCTAACACAGAGAGATAAGACCTAACACAGAGATAAGACCTAACACAGAGATAAGACCTAACACAGAGAGATAAGACCTAACACAGAGAGATAAGACCTGACACAGAGATAAGACCTAACACAGAGAGATAAGACCTGACACAGAGATAAGACCTAACACAGAGAGATAAGACCTGACACAGAGATAAGACCTAACACAGAGAGATAAGACCTAACACAGAGAGATAAGACCTAACACAGAGAGATAAGACCTAACACAGAGAGATAAGACCTAACACAGAGAGATAAGACCTAACACACAGAGAGATAAGACCTGACACAGAGATAAGACTTAACACAGAGATAAGACCTAACACTGAGATAAGACCTAACACAGAGATAAGACCTGACACAGAGATAAGACCTAACACAGAGAGATAAGACCTAACACAGAGAGATAAGACCTAACACACAGAGATAAGACCTAACACAGAGATAAGACCTAACACAGAGAGATAAGACCTAACACAGAGATAAGACCTAACACTGAGATAAGACCTAACACAGAGAGATAAGACCTAACACAGAGAGATAAGACCTAACACAGAGATAAGACCTAACACAGAGATAAGACCTGACACAGAGATAAGACCTGACACAGAGAGATAAGACCTAACACAGAGAGATAAGACCTAACACAGAGATAAGACCTAACACAGAGAGATAAGACCTAACACAGAGATAAGACCTAACACAGAGATAAGACCTAACACAGAGATAAGACCTGACACAGAGAGATAAGACCTGACACAGAGATAAGACCTAACACAGAGAGATAAGACCTAACACAGAGATAAGACCTAACACAGAGAGATAAGACCTAACACAGAGATAAGACCTAACACAGAGAGATAAGACCTGACACAGAGAGATAAGACCTGACACAGAGATAAGACCTAACACAGAGATAAGACCTGACACAGAGATAAGACCTGACACAGAGAGATAAGACCTGACACAGAGATAAGACCTAACACAGAGATAAGACCTAACACAGAGAGATAAGACCTAACACAGAGAGATAAGACCTAACACACAGAGATAAGACCTAACACAGAGATAAGACCTAACACAGAGAGATAAGACCTAACACTGAGATAAGACCTAACACAGAGATAAGACCTGACACAGAGAGATAAGACCTAACACAGAGAGATAAGACCTGACACAGAGATAAGACCTAACACAGAGATAAGACCTAACACAGAGATAAGACCTGACACACAGAGATAAGACCTAACACACAGAGATAAGACCTAACACAGAGATAAGACCTGACACAGAGAGATAAGACCTAACACAGAGATAAGACCTAACACAGAGATAAGACCTGACACAGAGAGATAAGACCTAACACAGAGAGATAAGACCTAACACAGAGAGATAAGACCTGACACAGAGAGATAAGACCTAACACAGAGAGATAATACCTAACACAGAGATAAGACCTAACACAGAGATAAGACCTGACACAGAGATAAGACCTGACACAGAGAGATAAGACCTAACACAGAGATAAGACCTAACACAGAGATAAGACCTGACACAGAGATAAGACCTGACACAGAGAGATAAGACCTGACACAGAGATAAGACCTAACACAGAGATAAGACCTAACACAGAGAGATAAGACCTGACACAGAGAGATAAGACCTAACACAGAGAGATAAGACCTAACACACAGAGATAAGACCTAACACACAGAGATAAGACCTAACACAGAGATAAGACCTAACACAGAGAGATAAGACCTAACACAGAGAGATAAGACCTAACACAGAGAGATAAGACCTGACACAGAGATAAGACCTAACACAGAGAGATAAGACCTAACACAGAGAGATAAGACCTGACACAGAGAGATAAGACCTAACACACAGAGATAAGACCTGACACAGAGATAAGACCTAACACAGAGAGATAAGACCTAACACAGAGAGATAAGACCTAACACACAGAGATAAGACCTGACACAGAGATAAGACCTAACACAGAGAGATAAGACCTAACACAGAGAGATAAGACCTAACACACAGAGATAAGACCTAACACAGAGATAAGACCTAACACAGAGAGATAAGACCTAACACTGAGATAAGACCTAACACAGAGATAAGACCTGACACAGAGATAAGACCTGACACAGAGATAAGACCTGACACAGAGATAAGACCTGACACAGAGATAAGACCTAACACAGAGATAAGACCTAACACAGAGATAAGACCTGACACAGAGAGATAAGACCTAACACAGAGATAAGACCTGACACAGAGATAAGACCTAACACAGAGATAAGACCTAACACAGAGAGATAAGACCTAACAGAGAGATAAGACCTAACACAGAGATAAGACCTAACACAGAGATAAGACCTAACACAGAGAGATAAGACCTAACACAGAGATAAGACCTAACACAGAGAGATAAGACCTAACACACAGAGATAAGACCTAACACAGAGATAAGACCTAACACACAGAGATAAGACCTGACACAGAGATAAGACCTAACACAGAGAGATAAGACCTGACACAGAGATAAGACCTGACACAGAGATAAGACCTAACACAGAGATAAGACCTAACACAGAGAGATAAGACCTGACACAGAGATAAGACCTGACACAGAGAGATAAGACCTAACACAGAGATAAGACCTAACACAGAGATAAGACCTAACACAGAGATAAGACCTAACACATTAGGAAACAGGGAACAGTTAGAGACGTTGGTATGGGCTTCTTTTCCCCCAAAACAGTCAAATGACTAGATCAAGCTCACAGGGGTCTGCACAGTCCCCTGTGCATCGCTATCAATTCAAGCTGCGCTGGTTAAGAGAAAAATATGATCACTCTGAACAGGGTTGAATTCCAGGGTAGGATAAGACCTAACACAGAGATAAGACCTGACACAGAGATAAGACCTGACACAGAGATAAGACCTGACACAGAGAGATAAGACCTAACACAGAGAGATAAGACCTAACACACAGAGATAAGACCTAACACAGAGAGATAAGACCTGACACAGAGAGATAAGACCTAACACAGAGATAAGACCTAACACAGAGATAAGACCTAACACAGAGATAAGACCTGACACAGTGAGATAAGACCTAACACAGAGATAAGACCTAACACAGAGATAAGACCTAACACAGAGATAAGACCTAACACAGAGAGATAAGACCTGACACAGAGATAAGACCTAACACAGAGATAAGACCTGACACAGAGATAAGACCTAACACAGAGAGATAAGACCTAACACAGAGAGATAAGACCTAACACAGAGAGATAAGACCTAACACACAGAGATAAGACCTAACACAGAGATAAGACCTAACACAGAGATAAGACCTAACACAGAGATAATACCTGACACAGAGATAAGACCTAACACAGAGATAAGACCTAACACAGAGATAAGACCTAACACAGAGATAAGACCTGACACAGAGATAAGACCTAACACACAGAGATAAGACCTAACACAGAGAGATAAGACCTAACACAGAGATAAGACCTAACACAGAGATAAGACCTAACACAGAGATAAGACCTAACACAGAGAGATAAGACCTAACACAGAGATAAGACCTGACACAGAGATAAGACCTAACACAGAGATAATACCTGACACAGAGATAAGACCTAACACACAGAGATAAGACCTAACACAGAGATAAGACCTAACACAGAGATAAGACCTGACACAGAGATAAGACCTAACACAGAGATAAGACCTAACACAGAGAGATAAGACCTAACACAGAGAGATAAGACCTGACACAGAGATAAGACCTAACACAGAGATAAGACCTAACACAGAGAGATAAGACCTAACACAGAGAGATAAGACCTGACACAGAGATAAGACCTGACACACAGAGATAAGACCTGACACAGAGATAAGACCTAACACAGAGATAAGACCTAACACAGAGAGATAAGACCTAACACAGAGAGATAAGACCTAACACAGAGAGATAAGACCTAACACAGAGATATAAGACCTGACACAGAGATAAGACCTGACACAGAGATAAGACCTGACACAGAGAGATAAGACCTAACACAGATAGATAAGACCTAACACAGAGATAAGACCTAACACAGAGATAAGACCTGACACAGAGAGATAAGACCTAACACACAGAGATAAGACCTAACACAGAGATAAGACCTAACACAGAGATAAGACCTAACACAGAGATAAGACCTGACACAGAGAGATAAGACCTGACACAGAGATAAGACCTAACACAGAGATAAGACCTAACACAGAGATAAGACCTAACACAGAGAGATAAGACCTAACACAGAGATAAGACCTAACACAGAGAGATAAGACCTAACACAGAGAGATAAGACCTAACACACAGAGATAAGACCTAACACAGAGAGATAAGACCTAACACAGAGATAAGACCTGACACAGAGATAAGACCTGACACAGAGATAAGACCTAACACACAGAGATAAGACCTAACACAGAGAGATAAGACCTAACACACAGAGATAAGACCTAACACAGAGAGATAAGACCTAACACACAGAGATAAGACCTAACACAGAGAGATAAGACCTGACACACAGAGATAAGACCTGACACACAGAGATAAGACCTGACACAGAGATATAAGACCTAACACAGAGATAAGACCTAACACAGAGATAAGACCTAACACAGAGATAAGACCTAACACAGAGATAAGACCTAACACAGAGATAAGACCTAACACAGAGAGATAAGACCTAACACAGAGAGATAAGACCTAATACAGAGAGATAAGACCTAACACAGAGATAAGACCTGACACAGAGAGATAAGACCTGACACAGAGATAAGACCTGACACAGCGAGATAAGATCTAACACAGAGATAAGACCTAACACAGAGAGATAAGACCTAACACAGAGATAAGACCTGACACAGAGAGATAAGACCTGACACAGAGAGATAAGACCTAACACAGAGATAAGACCTGACACAGAGAGATAAGACCTAACACAGAGAGATAAGACCTAACACACAGAGATAAGACCTAACACAGAGAGATAAGACCTGACACAGAGATAAGACATAACACAGAGATAAGACCTAACACAGAGATAAGACCTAACACAGAGAGATAAGACCTGACACAGAGATAAGACCTGACACAGAGATAAGACCTAACACACAGAGATAAGACCTGACACAGAGAGATAAGACCTAACACAGAGAGATAAGACCTAACACAGAGATAATACCTAACACAGAGGTAAGACCTAACACACAGAGATAAGACCTGACACAGAGAGATAAGACCTAACACAGAGATAAGACCTAACACACAGAGATAAGACCTAACACACAGAGAGATAAGACCTAACACAGAGATAAGACCTAACACAGAGATAAGACCTAACACAGAGATAAGACCTGACACAGAGAGATAAGACCTAACACAGAGAGATAAGACCTAACACAGAGATAAGACCTAACACAGAGGTAAGACCTAACACAGAGATAAGACCTAACACACAGAGATAAGACCTGACACAGAGATAAGACCTAACACACAGAGATAAGACCTAACACACAGAGATAAGACCTAACACACAGAGATAAGACCTGACACAGAGATAAGACCTAACACAGAGAGATAAGACCTAACACAGAGAGATAAGACCTAACACAGAGAGATAAGACCTGACACAGAGATAAGACCTAACACACAGAGATAAGACCTGACACAGAGATAAGACCTAACACAGAGAGATAAGACCTGACACACAGAGATAAGACCTGACACAGAGAGATAAGACCTAACACAGAGAGATAAGACCTAACACAGAGATAAGACCTAACACAGAGATAAGACCTGACACAGAGATAAGACCTAACACAGAGATAAGACCTGACACAGAGATAAGACCTAACACAGAGATAAGACCTTACACAGAGATAAGACCTAACACACAGAGATAAGACCTAACACAGAGAGATAAGACCTAACACAGAGATAAGACCTAACACAGAGAGATAAGACCTAACACAGAGAGATAAGACCTGACACAGAGATAAGACCTAACACAGAGAGATAAGACCTAACACAGCGATAAGACCTAACACAGAGATAAGACCTAACACAGAGATAAGACCTAACACAGAGAGATAAGACCTAACACAGAGATAAGACCTGACACAGAGAGATAAGACCTAACACAGAGAGATAAGACCTAACACACAGAGATAAGACCTGACACAGAGATAAGACCTAACACAGAGAGATAAGACCTAACACAGAGATAAGACCTAACACAGAGATAAGACCTAACACAGAGATAAGACCTGACACAGAGAGATAAGACCTTACACAGAGATAAGACCTGACACAGAGAGATAAGACCTAACACAGAGATAAGACCTAACACAGAGAGATAAGACCTAACACACAGAGATAAGACCTGACACAGAGATAAGACCTAACACAGAGATAAGACCTAACACAGAGATAAGACCTAACACACAGAGATAAGACCTAACACAGAGAGATAAGACCTAACACACAGAGATAAGACCTGACACAGAGATAAGACCTAACACAGAGAGATAAGACCTAACACAGAGATAAGACCTAACACAGAGATAAGACCTAACACAGAGATAAGACCTAACACAGAGATAAGACCTAACACAGAGATAAGACCTAACACAGAGATATAAGACCTAACACAGAGAGATAAGACCTAACACAGAGATAAGACCTTACACAGAGATAAGACCTGACACAGAGAGATAAGACCTAACACAGAGATAAGACCTAACACAGAGAGATAAGACCTAACACACAGAGATAAGACCTGACACAGAGATAAGACCTAACACAGAGAGATAAGACCTAACACAGAGATAAGACCTAACACAGAGATAAGACCTAACACAGAGAGATAAGACCTAACACAGAGATAAGACCTGACACAGAGAGATAAGACCTAACACAGAGAGATAAGACCTAACACAGAGATAAGACCTAACACAGAGATAAGACCTAACACACAGAGATAAGACCTGACACAGAGATAAGACCTAACACAGAGAGATAAGACCTAACACAGAGAGATAAGACCTAACACAGAGATAAGACCTAACACAGAGATAAGACCTGACACAGAGATAAGACCTGACACAGAGAGATAAGACCTAACACACAGAGATAAGACCTGACACAGAGAGATAAGACCTAACACAGAGAGATAATACCTAACACAGAGAGATAAGACCTAACACAGAGATAAGACCTGACACAGAGATAAGACCTAACACAGAGATAAGACCTAACACAGAGATAAGACCTGACACAGAGAGATAAGACCTAACACAGAGAGATAAGACCTAACACAGAGAGATAAGACCTAACACACAGAGATAAGACCTAACACAGAGATAAGACCTAACACAGAGATAAGACCTAACACAGAGATAAGACCTAACACAGAGATAAGACCTAACACAGAGAGATAATACCTAACACAGAGAGATAAGACCTAACACAGAGATAAGACCTAACACAGAGAGATAAGACCTGACACAGAGAGATAAGACCTAACACAGAGAGATAAGACCTAATACAGAGAGATAAGACCTGACACAGAGATAAGACCTAACACAGAGATAAGACCTGACACAGAGATAAGACCTGACACAGAGATAAGACCTAACACACAGAGATAAGACCTAACACAGAGAGATAAGACCTGACACAGAGATAAGACCTAACACAGAGATAAGACCTAACACAGAGATAAGACCTAACACCGAGAGTTAAGACCTAACACAGAGAGATAAGACCTGACACAGAGATAAGACCTGACACAGAGAGATAAGACCTAACACAGAGATAAGACCTGACACAGAGATAAGACCTAACACAGAGATAAGACCTAACACAGAGATAAGACCTAACACAGAGAGATAAGACCTAACACAGAGAGATAATACCTAACACAGAGAGATAAGACCTGACACAGAGATAAGACCTGACACAGAGAGATAAGACCTAACACACAGAGATAAGACCTGACACAGAGAGATAAGACCTAACACAGAGAGATAATACCTAACACAGAGAGATAAGACCTAACACAGAGATAAGACCTGACACAGAGATAAGACCTAACACAGAGATAAGACCTAACACAGAGATAAGACCTGACACAGAGAGATAAGACCTAACACAGAGAGATAAGACCTAACACAGAGAGATAAGACCTAACACACAGAGATAAGACCTAACACAGAGATAAGACCTAACACAGAGATAAGACCTAACACAGAGATAAGACCTAACACAGAGATAAGACCTAACACAGAGAGATAATACCTAACACAGAGAGATAAGACCTAACACAGAGATAAGACCTAACACAGAGAGATAAGACCTGACACAGAGAGATAAGACCTAACACAGAGAGATAAGACCTAATACAGAGAGATAAGACCTGACACAGAGATAAGACCTAACACAGAGATAAGACCTGACACAGAGATAAGACCTGACACAGAGATAAGACCTAACACACAGAGATAAGACCTAACACAGAGAGATAAGACCTGACACAGAGATAAGACCTAACACAGAGATAAGACCTAACACAGAGATAAGACCTAACACCGAGAGTTAAGACCTAACACAGAGAGATAAGACCTGACACAGAGATAAGACCTGACACAGAGAGATAAGACCTAACACAGAGATAAGACCTGACACAGAGATAAGACCTAACACAGAGATAAGACCTAACACAGAGATAAGACCTAACACAGAGAGATAAGACCTAACACAGAGATAAGACCTGACACAGAGAGATAAGACCTAACACAGAGATAA
Organism: Nansenia antarctica; assembly: GCF_963989245.1. Lineage (NCBI taxonomy): Eukaryota > Metazoa > Chordata > Actinopteri > Argentiniformes > Microstomatidae > Nansenia > Nansenia antarctica. Next base: position 24,678,895 of record NC_137685.1, on the reverse strand, counting down.
GACCTAACACAGAGAGGTAAGACCTGACACAGAGAGGTAAGATCTGACACAGAGAGGTAAGATCTGACACAGAGTTGTTCAAGGACTGAGCTCTTAATGTTAAATGGACTGACTTATATATTTATTCCAAAGCGCTTTACAATGGCCTCTCATTCACCCATTCACACAAATACCAATGGTGGCAAGCAACCATGCAAGGCGCCGGCCCGTTCATTGTGAGAAATTTGGGGTTCGGTGTCTTGCCCAAGGACACCGCGATGTGTGGCCAGCCAGGGTTCGAACTGCCGATCTGCTGACCTTGCAATCATTAGACGCTGGCTCTACCTCCTGCGCCACAGCCTCCAAAGCACTACACTTTGTAAAGTACCAGAGTCAGTCTGCAGACACTCAGTTCCTTTGTGTCCCTGCTTCACAGTGACATGGACATGCTCTCTGACTGAACTCAACTCAACTCGACTAGGCTGAACTTTAGTGGTAGGGTTTGAAATTAAGGGGTTGAATTAAAGGGTTAATTTACCCAAATTAGAAAATCACATATTTGTTTCCTTACCCTGAAAGTAGTCAATGAACCAGGACAGACTTCAATCCGCGCTTTGGTTCTGTTTCCCTGGCCATTGTCTCTGATCACTAACTGATAGCATTTCTTTGTTGCCAGTCCCATAGCCATTGGCTTCACCTCGCATCTTTACTAGTAAATGTATTCTCACTAAGGCCTGGTTTGAGTCATTGTTATTGCAGGCTTGTGTGCTGAGCGTTGCCTTTGGTGTAAAGTTTAGTGTCATTATAAACGCACTAAGCGTCGACCATGTAACCGCAGGGTTTATGGTTCGATTCCGGCCACGGACATATCCTGTATGTCATCCCTTCTCTCTCTCTCTCACCCATCCCTCCTGTCAAATCTCTACTGTCTCTATCGCAATTTAAAAAAAAGAAAAAAACATGAGTGGGACTGCCCCACTCATAAAAAAATACTTCAAAAGGTTTATAATTGAAGAGGCCAAACTGTCTATCGTGCTAACATTGCTATTGTGCAGAATGTTCAATATTTACGTAAGTCTTTTCAGAAGAACATAATCTACAATAATCATAATATGCAGCTCTGGAGATATGGACGACAACCTGCCTATTGTTGGTTCAATAACATCCATATAACATGAGCCCCATATTCAATCATCAGTCTGTACTGTACAGTTTTTTAAATGACAATATATTGATACAGTCATACAGTAAACCTAACTGCAATATACAATTGTCACTAATTTGCCACTGTCTGTAAGTAGTATCTATCTAATACCAATCGATTAGCTCCCATAGCACCTTTGCTTGATCTGAGAAAGTGCTGATGTCTGCATGATCCCAGAAGAAGAAGTCATCAGCACTGAAACTGTTCCCAGGGGAAACGTCAGTCTGCAGAGGGCTTAGGTTGCCATGGCAGGCAGGCAGGCAGATGTGAGTGTGTTGCTCAGCTTCGGCTGTAGAAGGTGTACCAATGGAGTGACGGAGATATGACAGTGCTCTACCTCCAGGTAAATGGAAAGCATTTCTGCTTGCATATACATTGAACAACACTCAAATAAACATATCCCACTCCCAATGCTTTTATTTATTTCTCAACAAAACAACATAAAATAAAAACATTTTATCTATCAATCATAACTCAAGGACCCCTCAGCCACACGCAAAACTACTATATACAAATAGAGGCATAATACAAATAATAATACATAAATAATAGAAGAGGCATATCATGCAGCAATACTTCTCTCAACTTGAGAGATGGGGTAGAGAAACAACATCCCCTGAAGACCATGTGATTTGAATGCATGTTGGTCAGCCCTATCTTTGAATATTAAACATTTGTTTAATTTGTGAATGGAGAAGAGGACAATAACATGGAACCAAGCAGAATCTTATTCAGGAGAGTGAAACCAAACTAAGTCTGGTTCCAGGCTAAGGAAACGAAACATTTAATTACATTATTAGTTTGGGAAATAAAAATGGACGGGAAACCAGACAACCTGGGTGTAGCACAGGGAATAGAACAACAGCATAGCACAGAATGGAACTGAACAGCTGCTCGATCTGTTTTAGATTTTTGTAAAGAATAAGATATGGATTGGATAGAAGACTTTGGGGAAGACAGAACATGGTTGTAGTTAACCATGGATGAGTCTTTTGCTTTTGCACTTTTATCTGTCTTTTATGATATATGATGGTATCAATCATTTCTTCATCACCTCTTAGCTCATTCAATCTAGTGGAACACAACAGCTGGAACACCTAGAAGCAGAGAGATGTTTCACAACAATGACGTCTACCAAATAGCTCACCACATTTTGACTTTGACTCCATCTACTGGCACTGCACATCTACTACACTTCTTTACTGCATATCTCTAGAAACTGGTTACAGTTTGATGGATTATTTATCTGCAACGATTCTATGGACTTGACACTTGAGCTTGCTGCTCTGATGCTGCCACACTATGTTATTGTTTTCATTATCATTATGTTTGTTACGTTCTATGTTCGCTAGGGAGAAGAAGAAGTAACAAAATATTACAGGTGTTATGTAATAAGGATATTTATTACAGCAAGGATAAATTAAAGTTGTAATGGTACAGATAAAAACAGAATTAGAACTATAACAAATGCCTCATACTCAAATAAACAATAAACTCATCCCGAGGATGGTTAAATAAACAATAATAATAAAAGGTTTCAAACACAACGTCTCACTAACAATATCAACTTTACACAGAATTACACAAACTACACAAAGTATCTTCTAACAAAGTATAACCTAACAAAGTATCATCTAACACAGTATCAAACTAACAAAGTATCAAACTAACAATGGAGTACAACAAAAGAATGGTGGGAACTGTGTGAGAGAATCACACAGCTTCTGCTGCTTTCATTTCAGTGTCTTTTAAATGATGTGGCCTCTGATGATTGGCTGGTTTGGAGTTGATCGGCTGGAGTTGATTGGCTGGAGTTGATTGACCACTGCTGGAGTTGATTGGCAATTATCACGGGGGGGTGGATCCCCTGGACTGGACTCATCTCCTATGGTTTTTAAAGAGACATACACACAAACACACACACAACCAGGCTACTCATAGCCGTCACAATGTTATATTGCATTGTTGATTGTTGCTTGCTACATTGTTGAGGAAGCCTAAGCGTTTAATTGCACTGCTATGGCTGTATTCAATGTACAGATAAATACACTTTCATTTGATTTAAGATGTCAACATTTAGGCATTCATTGGCATCTGTCACTGATGTCAGCATAGGCAACATTTAGAGTGTTGTTATCTGATTCTTGCTAGGATCTAGCAGGTCTGGAAGTACCACATCATTTAGAATAAGAACACATTTCAATATGGTCATTTCTGCCGTAGCCTACTTTTAGGTTGATCTTTCATGAGTGTTTATAGCCTACATGTGTGTCATTGTTTCCAACCTGTGCTTAGAGGGAAACTAATTCAAGTGGTTCAGACTGGTAAGATGGGGCAATGGCACAAGCCTCAAGGAAAGATGTCAAATTAGCAATGCACCTTAACCTTAGTCTTAGTGGGAACATGTTGTGTATTTTTCTATGACTCAAAGTCCTGGTCATGTAAGCCTACTGTATCTAAAAAAGAAGCCTATAATAATAGAAAACGAAATCAAGCCCAAGTCTTATTTGGCCAGACGGTATACAAAGTTTAACATGTGTTTCAAAGGGGAAACCAGCCACTGTAGTTTCCCAAGGCCCCCCCAAGGCCGGCATCAATATATATATATATATATATATATATATATATATATATATATATATATATATATATATATATATATATATATATACACACACACACACACACACACGTTCAATCAACAATATTTCAGTCAACCTCCCAGAAACTGTCATCAGTAAAGCCATAACTGAGTATCCAACTCAGTTATTTCCAGTTGAGTCCAAATGCACACTCTGACCCTTGACCTTGAGTGCTCCTCCTTCAGAGATATGTCACTAATGTCAACTTTACAACAAGAGCACACTTTTTATGGCTTGACAGTAAGTAAACAAATGATGAGTTTGCACACTTGTGACGTTTCAGAAGTGTAGTTCACATGAAGTGTAGTTGGAGCAAATTCTCCCAAAAATATCAGCTCTTTGTTGATTTGCTTGCAGTGATTTCCAATGTGTTCTATTTTGTGTGGGTGGATCTTTTTATTGTTGTTGTGGTATTGAAAGAGGTGCTGAGTATTATTTAGCATGCACATTAAAAATTCTGGTATCTTGACAACCCTATTGTTGTGGATCCCGCTTCGGCTCCACTCGCTTCCACCTCGGCGCCGCTCGGTCCCGCTTCGGCTCCACTCGCTTCCACCTCGGCGCCGCTCGGTGAGACCAATCAGGCGCAATCGGAGACAGCTGCGCCGGCTCCAGCAGGTGTCTACAATCTCCGGAGGAGAGACCTGGATAAAAGGCCCCGCAACCTGCCGTCTGACGCTTGATCAATCCGATCCTATGTGGTTAGTCGTCTCGCTCCCTCGTTTGTCTCCTGTGAACTCTAGCTCCGTTATTACCTATTATTTTCCCAGTCGTTTTATTTATTTTGTTTGTTTGTTTTCTCTCCTCCCCCAGTCTACTCCTGCCTGCCTGCCTACCTGCCCTGCCTACCCTCCTGCCTGCCTAACGACTACTCCTCCTGCCGAAGCCCCTGCCTGCCTAACGACTACTCCTCCTGCCTAAACCCCTGCCTGCCTGCCGACTACCCCCTCCTGCCTAAAGCCCCTGCCTGCCTGCCGACTACCCCCTCCTGCCTAAGTACCCCTGCTTACCTGCCGACTATTCCCCCCCTGCCTGACCCCCGCTTGTCCTACTACCATTCTTTGCCTAGCCCCTTTTAATAAATACTATTATTATTACCCTAGTCTCTGTGTCTGTCTGTTCTGGGGTACTACCACATTTGACCACTTGATCCAGTCCGTAACACCTATGTGGAACATAATGTTTTTTTGGTTACACTTACCTCCAGAAAACAGCAGTTTAACTGTCCGTCTCCTTCATGGAGGAGGCTGACAATATGGACCTTGATTTCAGCACCTCCCTCTGCAACTGGATCCTAGACTTCCTAACTAACAGACCCCAGCTGGTCAAGTTGGACAACTGCTCCTCCTCCACTCTGACCCTTAATACTGATGTGCCTCAAGGCTGTGTGCTGAGCCCCCTCCTCTACTCCTTGTTCATCCACAACTGCGTGCCGATACATGGATCGAACTCCATCATCAAGTTCACAGACGACACCACAGTGATAGGCCTGATAAGTAACAACAACGAAACGGCCTACAGGGAGGAGGTCCAACATCTGGCGGCGTGGTGCGCTGACAACAACCTGGCCCTCAACACCAGTAAGACCAAGGAGGTCATTGTGGACTTCAGAAAAACTGGACGCTGTGAACACTCCCCCATCTACAGCAATGGGATGGGAGTGGAGCGTGTTCCCCAGCTTCACGTTTCTGGGGGTCCACATCTCTGAGGACCTCTCTTGGACCCTTAACACCTATTCCTTGGTCAAAAAGGCACAGCAGTGCCTATACTTCCAGAGGAGATTGAAGAAAGCCCAGCTGTCTCCCAGGATCCTAACCAACTTCTACCGCTGCACCATTGAGAGCATCCTCATCAACTGCATTACAGTGAGGTACGGCAACAGCAATGTGTCCGACCGGAAGGCCCTGCAACGGGTGGTGAAAACCGCCCAGGGTAACATTGGCACCAAACTCCCTACCATCGAGTCCCTCTAGGCAACCCAGTGTCGGTGGAGGGCGGCAAACCACAACCACGGTCTGTTTGACCCCCTACCATCTAAGAGACTCAGAAAGTACAGGATCCTCAAGTCCCGTACCAGCAGCTCTTTAACTATCATTCTGATACACAATCCCCCCCTCCACATACCCCGCTGAAATACCCCCCCCCCCCCCACACACACACACACACATTTGACTTACTCTCAGTATCCCCCCACCTCGTCACCCTGGGATACTATGACAATGACAATGACAATACTATGATGGCTGCACTAATGTGATCACTCTATAATCTTTGCACTACTGATCACAGTTACAATACTGCCTCTGCATACTGTATATTACATAGTTACCTATCACGATCATTCTTGTTTTATTTATATCATGTTCTGATATCACTATTTTGCACTTTTGGTTGGATGCTAAACTGCATTTCGTTGTGTAGTACTTACTTGTGGAACAAGCAACACCAGCGTCCTCTCTCAACCAATTTTTTTTGAAAAGCCGTTGTGCATTTGTAAGCTATTAGAAAATATGATAGCGGAGCTACAAAGAGAAAACAAACTCAACAAAAAAAGAGGAGAAATGAAGAAACTATCAGGAAAATACCCAAGCTTTCATCCTTCTTCAAAAAGAAATCAGATGATCCCCAGCCCCAGGAGGATAACATTAGGGAGTGTCTCTGGGGTGACTGGGCCAATGTACTACCTGGAAAGCTTACAATCTGTAGTTTAAGCACATGTAAAAAAAAAGAAAAATGATTTCGCCTACAGGTAGCACTTTTCATTGGGCTGTGTCACATATGTCCCTTGTTTCTTTACTTGTAAACAGAAAAAGAGGCGCAAAGTTGCTTCAATTGAGGTGGAAGAAAAGAAGAGATAGATAAAGAGGCACTCCATCTCCTCTCCCCTTCCAACCCTGTTAAATGCCCCACTCCTCCTCCCTCCCCTGTTAAATGCCCCTCTCCTCCTCCCTCCCCTGCCAAATACCCCAGGACTCTGTACTCCCCTGCTAAATGTCCCTCTCCCCCTTCCTCCCCAGCCAAATGCCCCTTTTCTCTTCCCTCCCCTGCCAAATGCTCCTCTCCTCCTCCCTCTCCTGCCAAATGCTCCTCTCCTCTTCCCTCCCCTGCTAAATGCCCCTCTCCCCCTTCCTCCCCTGCCAAATACCCCTTTCCTCTTCTCTCCCCTACTAAATGCCCCTCTCCCCCTTCCTCCCCTGCCAAATACCCCTCTCCTCTTCCCTCCCCTGCCAAATACCCCTCTCCTCCTTCCTCCCCTGCCAAATGCCCCTCTCCTCCTCCCTCTCCTGCTAAATATATTTCTTAGAGCCTCTACGGTTTCCTTGGAGAGGTGCTTATAGACGTAGTAACTTTGTACTTTGATGCTCTACCCCCATCTAGTGCACAAAATGAGTACTAGCCCCATTCATTCTGATAATGACACCGTTTCATTAAAAGGTCCTCATGTCGGGAATTGTGAAACCTTGCAATCGAGCCAAACAAGTCATAACCAATAGTTTTACATTCACTAAATACCTACATTTTGTTAGCAAAGTCGGGTGGGGGGTATTAGTGTGGCAGTGTGTGTAGCCACACCCACCCCAGCTATAAGTAGCCATGTGCGTGTGGACCTGTTTGTTGACAAGTTTACAAGATGGATGCTGATGCTCTCGCTAATGCTATCAACAGAATTTCAAAAGCAGGCAGAAATATCGACAGTGGGCAATTAATTAACTCCTTAATATTGGACTATACATAATGGGAACTCCGAACGGGAATTCCGAACTCCGAATCTGACGATGACGAAGAAGACAACGGAATTTCAGACATTGATCTCCACATCAGTTCACTATTCATTGGACAGTTGTCTGCAGACAGACCTTCTGCTGCGTTCTTGGGTACGTTTTAGTGAGTTACATGTGTTGTTTACTAGGATTTTGTGTTGTTTACTTAGGATAGCCAAACAGTTATTTGTTGTTTTGTGAGTAAGGTAGATAGCGCCTTTGTAAGCATCAGTAAGGTAGATAGCCACTGAAACTGTGCTCAGCACAATTATGCCACCCCTCTACAACACTAATAGGAGATGGTGGGAGGAAGAAATATGTTGTCAAAGATAAAACATAATGAATAAATACATTTGTTGCAGACCTACTAAACATGCAACATACTGTAATGCACAATTTTAGTGTGCTTGTTAGCTAGCTAGCTAGCTTTGTTAGAGATATAATAGATTATAGAAAAAGTAAATGCTTTTGTAATGAGTGGTAATGTTGTGTGGAATCTAAAATAATTATTAATTCATTGATATGTAGATTTGCTGTAGAATAATACTGTGAATTGAAATGATTTCATTAGCCTACTTCTTACAGTACAAGTACAGTACACTGAGAGTCTATGGAAAACCTACACTAGAGAAGTGTCCACACCTCTGACCTGAAATTTGTGTTACAGAATGACGAGGTGAGAGGTTCTGAGAGATTACACCTTGATGTGAGTCACCAGCACTTCAGGTATTTGTCAATGTCATTGTATAAGCAATTCTATTTTATGAAGATAGTAGTATTTCGTAAAAGTGGTCTGTTGGTAACAGTGGGCAATCATTTTAAATGTACTGTGTTCTTTTTTTATTACAACTTTGATGCCCAGATGGGATGGGAAGGAACTACACCGAAGTCCCACTAGATGCTTTATGGACTATAATGATAAATGCATGCACACGGACACAACATTATTATTTTTTTACCATTCTGTTATTGTATTGCTCAACTGTATCTTGCCAAATGTTTTCCATTGCCATGAATTTTACTATCTTGTACTTGTAATGGGATGTAATAAACTTTTGGCACACATGGCAATACAAAATCATGAATCTTGAATTATTATTATTATTATTTAGCAATTTAAACATGTCAGCCCTGCAATTGAGTTTCCTGAGGGTTAGCTGACAACCCCACTGACAGATGGCAGGTAGACAATGACAGGTAGTGTACTGGGGGAGTTGTTGTCTTGAGGGAGTGATTAGGGTGGAGTTATTGTTCCCATCCATTACCTCTGTGAAAAAACTCAGAAGACTTTGAGCCTGGTTTTCTCAAAATGGTCATTTGGAGGGTATCAACATTAAAATATCCATGACTTCTTCAACTTTCAGATTTCAATGTATGAGACATCATTTTAAAGCTTACATTCTACCCTTTCATAATCTGGAAAAAACTGAAAAAAGATTTTGCCCTACTTGTGGACTTTTTAACCATGCCCTGTCACATATTGTATGTTATTGTTGTTGTTGTAGTATATATAATGTGTTGTTGTTGTTGTTGTAGTATATATAATGTGTTGTTGTAGTATATATAATGTGTTGTTGTTGTTGTTGTAGTATATATAATGTGTTGTTGTAGTATATAATGTGTTGTTGTAGTATATATAATGTGTTGTTGTTGTAGTATATATAATGTGATGTTGTTGTAGTATATATAATGTGTTGTTGTAGTATATATAATGTGATGTTGTTGTAGTATATATAATGTGTTGTTGTAGTATATATAATGTGTTGTTGTAGTATATATAATGTGTTGTTGTAGTATATATAATGTGTTGTTGTTGTAGTATATATAATGTGATGTTGTTGTAGTATATATAATGTGTTGTTGTTGTAGTATATATAATGTGTTGTTGTTGTTGTAGTATATATAATGTGTTGTTGTTGTAGTATATATAATGTGTTGTTGTTGTAGTATATATAATGTGTTGTTGTTGTAGTATATATAATGTGTTGTTGTTGTAGTATATATAATGTGATGTTGTTGTAGTATATATAATGTGTTGTTGTTGTAGTATATATAATGTGTTGTTGTTGTAGTATATATAATGTGTTGTTGTTGTAGTATATATAATGTGATGTTGTTGTAGTATATATAATGTGTTGTTGTTGTAGTATATATAATGTGTTGTTGTTGTTGTAGTATATATAATGTGTTGTTGTTGTAGTATATATAATGTGATGTTGTTGTAGTATATATAATGTGTTGTTGTTGTAGTATATATAATGTGATGTTGTTGTAGTATATATAATGTGTTGTTGTTGTAGTATATATAATGTGTTGTTGTTGTAGTATATATAATGTGTTGTTGTTGTAGTATATATAATGTGTTGTTGTTGTAGTATATATAATGTGTTGTTGTTGTAGTATATATAATGTGTTGTTGTTGTTGTAGTATATATAATGTGTTGATGTTGTTGTAGTATATATAATGTGATGTTGTTGTAGTATATATAATGTGATGTTGTTGTTGTAGTATATATAATGTGTTGTTGTTGTAGTATATATAATGTGATGTTGTTGTAGTATATATAATGTGTTGTTGTTGTAGTATATATAATGTGATGTTGTTGTAGTATATATAATGTGTTGTTGTTGTTGTAGTATATATAATGTGTTGTTGTTGTAGTATATATAATGTGTTGTTGTTGTAGTATATATAATGTGTTGTTGTTGTAGTATATATAATGTGTTGTTGTTGTAGTATATATAATGTGTTGTTGTTGTAGTATATATAATGTGTTGTTGTTGTAGTATATATAATGTGATGTTGTTGTAGTATATATAATGTGATGTTGTTGTAGTATATATAATGTGTTGTTGTTGTAGTATATATAATGTGTTGTTGTTGTTGTAGTATATATAATGTGTTGTTGTTGTTGTAGTATATATAATGTGTTGTTGTTGTAGTATATATAATGTGTTGTTGTTGTAGTATATATAATGTGTTGTTGTTGTAGTATATATAATGTGTTGTTGTAGTATATATAATGTGTTGTTGTTGTAGTATATATAATGTGTTGATGTTGTTGTAGTATATATAATGTGATGTTGTAGTATATATAATGTGTTGTTGTTGTAGTATATATAATGTGTTGTTGTTGTAGTATATATAATGTGTTGTTGTAGTATATATAATGTGTTGTTGTTGTAGTATATATAATGTGTTGTTGTTGTAGTATATATAATGTGTTGTTGTTGTAGTATATATAATGTGTTGTTGTTGTAGTATATATAATGTGATGTTGTTGTAGTATATATAATGTGTTGATGTTGTTGTAGTATATATAATGTGTTGTTGTTGTAGTATATATAATGTGATGTTGTTGTAGTATATATAATGTGATGTTGTTGTAGTATATATAATGTGATGCTGTTGTTGTAGTATATATAATGTGTTGTTGTTGTAGTATATATAATGTGTTGTTGTAGTATATATAATGTGTTGTTGTAGTATATATAATGTGTTGTTGTTGTTGTTGTAGTATATATAATGTGTTGTTGTAGTATATATAATGTGTTGATGTTGTTGTAGTATATATAATGTGTTGTTGTTGTAGTATATATAATGTGTTGTTGTTGTTGTAGTATATATAATGTGATGTTGTTGTTGTAGTATATATAATGTGTTGTTGTTGTAGTATATATAATGTGTTGTTGTTGTAGTATATATAATGTGTTGTTGTTGTAGTATATATAATGTGTTGTTGTAGTATATATAATGTGTTGTTGTTGTAGTATATAATGTGTTGATGTGTTGTTGTTGTTGTAGTATATATAATGTGTTGTTGTTGTAGTATATATAATGTGTTGTTGTTGTTGTAGTATATATAATGTGATGTTGTTGTAGTATATATAATGTGATGTTGTTGTAGTATATATAATGTGTTGTTGTTGTAGTATATATAATGTGATGTTGTTGTTGTAGTATATATAATGTGTTGTTGTTGTAGTATATATAATGTGTTGATGTTGTTGTAGTATATATAATGTGTTGTTGTAGTATATATAATGTGTTGATGTTGTTGTAGTAAATATAATGTGATGTTGTTGTTGTTGTAGTATATATAATGTGTTGTTGTTGTAGTATATATAATGTGTTGTTGTAGTATATATAATGTGTTGTTGTTGTAGTATATATAATGTGATGTTGTTGTAGTATATATAATGTGTTGATGTTGTTGTAGTATATATAATGTGTTGTTGTAGTATATATAATGTGTTGATGTTGTTGTAGTATATATAATGTGTTGTTGTAGTATATATAATGTGTTGTTGTTGTTGTAGTATATATAATGTGTTGTTGTTGTAGTATATATAATGTGTTGTTGTAGTATATATAATGTGTTGATGTTGTTGTAGTATATATAATGTGTTGTTGTTGTAGTATATATAATGTGTTGTTGTTGTAGTATATATAATGTGTTGTTGTAGTATATATAATGTGTTGATGTTGTTGTAGTATATATAATGTGTTGTTGTTGTAGTATATATAATGTGTTGTTGTTGTAGTATATATAATGTGTTGTTGTTGTTGTTGTAGTATATATAATGTGTTGTTGTTGTAGTATATATAATGTGATGTTGTTGTAGTATATATAATGTGTTGTTGTTGTTGTAGTATATATAATGTGTTGTTGTTGTAGTATATATAATGTGTTGTTGTTGTAGTATATATAATGTGATGTTGTTGTAGTATATATAATGTGTTGTTGTTGTAGTATATATAATGTGATGTTGTTGTTGTAGTATATATAATGTGTTGATGTTGTTGTAGTATATATAATGTGTTGATGTTGTTGTAGTATATATAATGTGATGTTGTTGTTGTAGTATATATAATGTGTTGTTGTTGTAGTATATATAATGTGTTGATGTTGTTGTAGTATATATAATGTGTTGTTGTTGTAGTATATATAATGTGATGTTGTTGTAGTATATATAATGTGTTGTTGTTGTAGTATATATAATGTGATGTTGTTGTAGTATATATAATGTGTTGTTGTTGTTGTAGTATATATAATGTGTTGTTGTTGTAGTATATATAATGTGTTGTTGTTGTAGTATATATAATGTGTTGTTGTTGTAGTATATATAATGTGTTGTTGTTGTAGTATATATAATGTGTTGTTGTTGTAGTATATATAATGTGTTGTTGTTGTAGTATATATAATGTGATGTTGTTGTAGTATATATAATGTGATGTTGTTGTAGTATATATAATGTGTTGTTGTTGTAGTATATATAATGTGTTGTTGTTGTTGTTGTAGTATATATAATGTGTTGTTGTTGTAGTATATATAATGTGATGTTGTTGTTGTAGTATATATAATGTGTTGTTGTTGTAGTATATATAATGTGTTGTTGTTGTAGTATATATAATGTGTTGTTGTTGTTGTTGTTGTTGTAGTATATATAATGTGTTGTTGTTGTAGTATATATAATGTGATGTTGTTGTAGTATATATAATGTGATGTTGTTGTAGTATATATAATGTGTTGTTGTTGTAGTATATATAATGTGTTGTTGTTGTTGTAGTATATATAATGTGTTGTTGTTGTTGTAGTATATATAATGTGTTGTTGTTGTAGTATATATAATGTGTTGTTGTTGTAGTATATATAATGTGTTGTTGTTGTAGTATATATAATGTGTTGTTGTAGTATATATAATGTGTTGTTGTTGTAGTATATATAATGTGTTGATGTTGTTGTAGTATATATAATGTGATGTTGTAGTATATATAATGTGTTGTTGTTGTAGTATATATAATGTGTTGTTGTTGTAGTATATATAATGTGTTGTTGTAGTATATATAATGTGTTGTTGTTGTAGTATATATAATGTGTTGTTGTTGTAGTATATATAATGTGTTGTTGTTGTAGTATATATAATGTGTTGTTGTTGTAGTATATATAATGTGATGTTGTTGTAGTATATATAATGTGTTGATGTTGTTGTAGTATATATAATGTGTTGTTGTTGTAGTATATATAATGTGATGTTGTTGTAGTATATATAATGTGATGTTGTTGTAGTATATATAATGTGATGCTGTTGTTGTAGTATATATAATGTGTTGTTGTTGTAGTATATATAATGTGTTGTTGTAGTATATATAATGTGTTGTTGTAGTATATATAATGTGTTGTTGTTGTTGTTGTAGTATATATAATGTGTTGTTGTAGTATATATAATGTGTTGATGTTGTTGTAGTATATATAATGTGTTGTTGTTGTAGTATATATAATGTGTTGTTGTTGTTGTAGTATATATAATGTGATGTTGTTGTTGTAGTATATATAATGTGTTGTTGTTGTAGTATATATAATGTGTTGTTGTTGTAGTATATATAATGTGTTGTTGTTGTAGTATATATAATGTGTTGTTGTAGTATATATAATGTGTTGTTGTTGTAGTATATAATGTGTTGATGTGTTGTTGTTGTTGTAGTATATATAATGTGTTGTTGTAGTATATATAATGTGTTGTTGTTGTAGTATATATAATGTGATGTTGTTGTAGTATATATAATGTGATGTTGTTGTAGTATATATAATGTGTTGTTGTTGTAGTATATATAATGTGATGTTGTGTTGTAGTATATATAATGTGTTGTTGTTGTAGTATATATAATGTGTTGATGTTGTTGTAGTATATATAATGTGTTGTTGTAGTATATATAATGTGTTGATGTTGTTGTAGTAAATATAATGTGATGTTGTTGTTGTTGTAGTATATATAATGTGTTGTTGTTGTAGTATATATAATGTGTTGTTGTAGTATATATAATGTGTTGTTGTTGTAGTATATATAATGTGATGTTGTTGTAGTATATATAATGTGTTGATGTTGTTGTAGTATATATAATGTGTTGTTGTAGTATATATAATGTGTTGATGTTGTTGTAGTATATATAATGTGTTGTTGTAGTATATATAATGTGTTGTTGTTGTTGTAGTATATATAATGTGTTGTTGTTGTAGTATATATAATGTGTTGTTGTAGTATATAAATGTGTTGTGTTGTTGTAGTATATATAATGTGTTGTTGTTGTAGTATATATAATGTGTTGTTGTTGTAGTATATATAATGTGTTGTTGTAGTATATATAATGTGTTGATGTTGTTGTAGTATATATAATGTGTTGTTGTTGTAGTATATATAATGTGTTGTTGTTGTAGTATATATAATGTGTTGTTGTTGTTGTTGTAGTATATATAATGTGTTGTTGTTGTAGTATATATAATGTGATGTTGTTGTAGTATATATAATGTGTTGTTGTTGTTGTAGTATATATAATGTGTTGTTGTTGTAGTATATATAATGTGTTGTTGTTGTAGTATATATAATGTGATGTTGTTGTAGTATATATAATGTGTTGTTGTTGTAGTATATATAATGTGATGTTGTTGTTGTAGTATATATAATGTGTTGATGTTGTTGTAGTATATATAATGTGTTGATGTTGTTGTAGTATATATAATGTGATGTTGTTGTTGTAGTATATATAATGTGTTGTTGTTGTAGTATATATAATGTGTTGATGTTGTTGTAGTATATATAATGTGTTGTTGTTGTAGTATATATAATGTGATGTTGTTGTAGTATATATAATGTGTTGTTGTTGTAGTATATATAATGTGATGTTGTTGTAGTATATATAATGTTTGTTGTTGTTGTAGTTATATAAGTGTTGTTGTTGTAGTATATATAATGTGTTGTTGTTGTAGTATATATAATGTGTTGTTGTTGTAGTATATATAATGTGTTGTTGTTGTAGTATATATAATGTGTTGTTGTTGTAGTATATATAATGTGTTGTTGTTGTAGTATATATAATGTGATGTTGTTGTAGTATATATAATGTGATGTTGTTGTAGTATATATAATGTGTTGTTGTTGTAGTATATATAATGTGTTGTTGTTGTAGTATATATAATGTGTGTTGTTGTAGTATATATAATGTGTTGTTGTTGTTGTTGTAGTATATATAATGTGTTGTTGTTGTAGTATATATAATGTGTTGTTGTTGTAGTATATATAATGTGATGTTGTGTTGTAGTATATATAATGTGTTGTTGTTGTAGTATATATAATGTGTTGTTGTTGTAGTATATATAATGTGTTGTTGTTGTTGTTGTTGTTGTAGTATATATAATGTGTTGTTGTTGTAGTATATATAATGTGTTGTTGTTGTAGTATATATAATGTGTTGTTGTTGTTGTAGTATATATAATGTGTTGTTGTAGTATATATAATGTGTTGTTGTTGTTGTAGTATATATAATGTGTTGTTGTTGTAGTATATATAATGTGTTGTTGTTGTAGTATATATAATGTGTTGTTGTTGTAGTATATATAATGTGTTGTTGTAGTATATATAATGTGTTGTTGTTGTAGTATATATATAATGTGTTGATGTTGTTGTAGTATATATAATGTGATGTTGTTGTAGTATATATAATGTGTTGTTGTTGTAGTATATATAATGTGTTGTTGTTGTAGTATATATAATGTGTTGTTGTAGTATATATAATGTGTTGTTGTTGTAGTATATATAATGTGTTGTTGTTGTAGTATATATAATGTGTTGTTGTTGTAGTATATATAATGTGTTGTTGTTGTAGTATATATAATGTGATGTTGTTGTAGTATATATAATGTGTTGATGTTGTTGTAGTATATATAATGTGTTGTTGTTGTAGTATATATAATGTGTTGTTGTTGTAGTATATATAATGTGATGTTGTTGTAGTATATATAATGTGTGCTGTTGTTGTAGTATATATAATGTTGTTGTTGTAGTATATATAATGTGTTGTTGTAGTATATATAATGTGTTGTTGTAGTATATATAATGTGTTGTTGTTGTAGTATATATAATGTGTTGTTGTAGTATATATAATGTGTTGATGTTGTTGTAGTATATATAATGTGTTGTTGTAGTATATATAATGTGTTGTGTTGTTGTTGTAGTATATATAATGTGATGTTGTTGTTGTAGTATATATAATGTGTTGTTGTTGTAGTATATATAATGTGTTGTTGTAGTATATATAATGTGTTGTTGTTGTAGTATATATAATGTGTTGTTGTAGTATATATAATGTGTTGTTGTTGTAGTATATAATGTGTTGTGTTGTTGTAGTATATATAATGTGTGTTGTTGTTGTAGTATATATAATGTTGTTGTTGTAGTATATAATGTGTTGTTTAGTATATATAATGTGATGTTGTTGTTGTAGTATATAATGTGTTGTTGTTGTAGTATATATAATGTGTTGATGTTGTTGTAGTATATATAATGTGTTGTTGTAGTATATATAATGTGTTGATGTTGTTGTAGTATATATAATGTGATGTTGTTGTTGTAGTATATATAATGTGTTGTTGTTGTTGTAGTATATATAATGTGTTGTTGTAGTATATATAATGTGTTGTTGTTGGTAGTATATAATGTGATGTTGTTGTAGTATATATAATGTGTTGATGTTGTTGTAGTATATATAATGTGTTGTTGTAGTATATATAATGTGTTGATGTTGTTGTAGTATATATATGTGTTGTTGTAGTATATATAATGTGTTGTTGTTGTTGTAGTATATATAATGTGTTGTTGTTGTAGTATATATTAATGTGTTGTTGTTGTAGTATATATAATGTGTTGTTGTTGTAGTATATATAATGTGTTGATGTGTTGTAGTATATATAATGTGTTGTTGTAGTATATATAATGTGTTGTTGTTGTAGTATATATAATGTGTTGTTGTTGTAGTATATATAATGTGTTGTTGTTGTGTTGTTGTTGTTGTAGTATATATAATGTGTTGTTGTTGTAGTATATATAATGTGATGTTGTTGTAGTATATATAATGTGTTGTTGTTGTTGTAGTATATATAATGTTGTTGTTGTAGTATATATAATGTGTTGTTGTTGTAGTATATATAATGTGTTGTTGTAGTAGTATATATAATGTGTTGTTGTTGTAGTATATATAATGTGTTGTTGTTGTAGTATATATAATGTGTTGTTGTTGTAGTATATATAATGTGTTGTTGTAGTATATATAATGTGTTGTTGTTGTAGTATATATAATGTGTTGTTGTTGTAGTATATATAATGTGTTGATGTTGTTGTAGTATATATAATGTGTTGTTGTTGTAGTATATATAATGTGTTGTTGTTGTAGTATATATAATGTGATGTTGTTGTAGTATATATAATGTGATGTTGTTGTTGTAGTATATATAATGTGTTGTTGTTGTAGTATATATAATGTGTTGATGTTGTAGTATATATAATGTGTTGTTGTTGTAGTATATATAATGTGATGTTGTTGTAGTATATATAATGTGTTGTTGTTGTAGTATATATAATGTGATGTTGTTGTAGTATATATAATGTGTTGTTGTAGTATATATAATGTGTTGTTGTTGTAGTATATATAATGTGTTGTTGTTGTAGTATATATAATGTGTTGTTGTTGTTGTAGTATATATAATGTGTGATGTTGTTGTAGTATATATAATGTGTTGTTGTAGTATATATAATGTGTTGTTGTTGTAGTATATATAATGTGTTGTTGTTGTAGTATATATAATGTGTTGTTGTTGTAGTATATATAATGTGTTGTTGTTGTAGTATATATAATGTGTTGTTGTTGTAGTATATATAATGTGATGTTGTTGTAGTATATATAATGTGTTGTTGTTGTAGTATATATAATGTGTTGTTGTTGTAGTATATATAATGTGTTGTTGTTGTAGTATATATAATGTGTTGTTGTTGTAGTATATATAATGTGTTGTTGTTGTTGTAGTATATATAATGTGTTGTTGTTGTAGTATATATAATGTGTTTTGTGTTGTAGTATATATATAATGTGTTGTTGTAGTATATATAATGTGTTGTTGTTGTAGTATATATAATGTGTTGTTGTAGTAATATATAATGTGTGTTGTTGTAGTATATATAATGTGTTGTTGTTGTAGTATATATTAATGTGTTGTTGTTGTAGTATATATAATGGTTGTTGTTGTAGTATATATAATGTGTTGTTGTTGTAGTATATATAATGTGTTGTGTTGTTGTAGTATATATAATGTGTTGTTGTTGTAGTATATATAATGTGTTGTTGTTGTAGTATATATAAAATGTGTTGTTGTAGTATATATAATGTGTTGTTGTTGTAGTATATATAATGTGTTGATGTTGTTGTAGTATATATAATGTGTTGTTGTTGTAGTATATATAATGTGATGTTGTTGTAGTATATATAATGTGTTGTTGTTGTAGTATATAATGTGTTGTTGTAGTATATATAATGTGTTGTTGTTGTAGTATATATAATGTGTTGTTGTTGTAGTATATATAATGTGTTGTTGTTGTAGTATATATAATGTGTTGTTGTTGTAGTATATATAATGTGATGTTGTTGTAGTATATATAATGTGTTGATGTTGTAGTATATATAATGTGTTGTTGTTGTAGTATATATAATGTGATGTTGTTGTAGTATATATAATGTGATGTTGTTGTAGTATATATAATGTGATGCTGTTGTTGTAGTATATATAATGTGTTGTTGTTGTAGTATATATAATGTGTTGTTGTAGTATATATAATGTGTTGTTGTAGTATATATAATGTGTTGTTGTTGTTGTAGTATATATAATGTGTTGTTGTAGTATATATAATGTGTTGATGTTGTTGTAGTATATATAATGTGTTGTTGTTGTAGTATATATAATGTGATGTTGTTGTAGTATATATAATGTGTTGATGTTGTTGTAGTATATATAATGTGTTGTTGTAGTATATATAATGTGTTGATGTTGTTGTAGTATATATAATGTGTTGTTGTAGTATATATAATGTGTTGTTGTTGTTGTAGTATATATAATGTGTTGTTGTTGTAGTATATATAATGTTTTGTTGTTGTAGTATATATAATGTGTTGTTGTTATAGTATATATAATGTGTTGATGTTGTTGTAGTATATATAATGTGTTGTTGTAGTATATATAATGTGTTGTTGTTGTAGTATATATAATGTGTTGTTGTTGTAGTATATATAATGTGTTGTTGTTGTTGTTGTTGTTGTAGTATATATAATGTGTTGTTGTTGTAGTATATATAATGTGATGTTGTTGTAGTATATATAATGTGTTGTTGTTGTTGTAGTATATATAATGTGTTGTTGTAGTATATATAATGTGTTGTTGTTGTAGTATATATAATGTGATGTTGTAGTAGTATATATAATGTGTTGTTGTTGTAGTATATATAATGTGTTGTTGTTGTAGTATATATAATGTGTTGTTGTTGTAGTATATATAATGTGATGTTGTTGTAGTATATATAATGTGTTGTTGTTGTAGTATATATAATGTGTTGTTGTTGTAGTATATATAATGTGTTGATGTTGTTGTAGTATATATAATGTGTTGATGTTGTTGTAGTATATATAATGTGTTGATGTTGTTGTAGTATATATAATGTGATGTTGTTGTAGTATATATAATGTGATGTTGTTGTTGTAGTATATATAATGTGTTGATGTTGTTGTAGTATATATAATGTGTTGATGTTGTTGTAGTATATATAATGTGTTGTTGTTGTAGTATATATAATGTGATGTTGTTGTAGTATATATAATGTGTTGTTGTTGTAGTATATATAATGTGATGTTGTTGTAGTATATATAATGTGTTGTTGTAGTATATATAATGTGTTGTTGTTGTAGTATATATAATGTGTTGTTGTTGTAGTATATATAATGTGTTGTTGTTGTTGTTGTTGTAGTATATATAATGTGTTGATGTTGTTGTAGTATATATAATGTGTTGTTGTTGTAGTATATATAATGTGTTGTTGTTGTAGTATATATAATGTGTTGTTGTTGTAGTATATATAATGTGATGTTGTTGTTGTTGTAGTATATATAATGTGTTGTTGTTGTAGTATATATAATGTGTTGTTGTTGTAGTATATATAATGTGATGTTGTTGTAGTATATATAATGTGTTGTTGTTGTAGTATATATAATGTGTTGTTGTTGTAGTATATATAATGTGTTGTTGTTGTAGTATATATAATGTGTTGTTGTTGTAGTATATATAATGTGTTGTTGTTGTTGTTGTAGTATATATAATGTGTTGTTGTTGTAGTATATATAATGTGTTGTTGTTGTTGTAGTATATATAATGTGTTGTTGTAGTATATATAATGTGTTGTTGTTGTAGTATATATAATGTGTTGTTGTAGTATATATAATGTGTTGTTGTTGTAGTATATACAATGTGTTGTTGTAGTATATATAATGTGTTGTTGTTGTAGTATATATAATGTGTTGTTGTTGTTGTAGTATATATAATGTGTTGTTGTTGTAGTATATATAATGTGTTGTTGTTGTAGTATATATAATGTGTTGTTGTTGTAGTATATATAATGTGTTGTTGTTGTTGTAGTATATATAATGTGTTGTTGTTGTAGTATATATAATGTGTTGTTGTTGTAGTATATATAATGTGTTGTTGTTGTAGTATATATAATGTGTTGTTGTAGTATATATAATGTGTTGTTGTTGTAGTATATATAATGTGTTGATGTTGTTGTAGTATATATAATGTGTTGTTGTTGTAGTATATATAATGTGATGTTGTTGTAGTATATATAATGTGTTGTTGTTGTAGTATATATAATGTGTTGTTGTTGTAGTATATATAATGTGTTGTTGTTGTAGTATATATAATGTGTTGTTGTTGTAGTATATATAATGTGTTGTTGTTGTAGTATATATAATGTGTTGTTGTTGTAGTATATATAATGTGATGTTGTTGTAGTATATATAATGTGTTGATGTTGTAGTATATATAATGTGTTGTTGTTGTAGTATATATAATGTGATGTTGTTGTAGTATATATAATGTGATGTTGTTGTAGTATATATAATGTGATGCTGTTGTTGTAGTATATATAATGTGTTGTTGTTGTAGTATATATAATGTGTTGTTGTAGTATATATAATGTGTTGTTGTAGTATATATAATGTGTTGTTGTTGTTGTAGTATATATAATGTGTTGTTGTAGTATATATAATGTGTTGATGTTGTTGTAGTATATATAATGTGTTGTTGTTGTAGTATATATAATGTGTTGTTGTTGTAGTATATATAATGTGATGTTGTTGTTGTAGTATATATAATGTGTTGTTGTTGTAGTATATATAATGTGTTGTTGTTGTTGTAGTATATATAATGTGTTGTTGTTGTAGTATATATAATGTGTTGTTGTAGTATATATAATGTGTTGATGTTGTTGTAGTATATATAATGTGTTGTTGTTGTAGTATATATAATGTGTTGTTGTTGTAGTATATATAATGTGTTGTTGTTGTAGTATATATAATGTGTTGATGTTGTTGTAGTATATATAATGTGTTGTTGTTGTAGTATATATAATGTGTTGTTGTTGTAGTATATATAATGTGTTGTTGTTGTTGTTGTAGTATATATAATGTGTTGTTGTTGTAGTATATATAATGTGATGTTGTTGTAGTATATATAATGTGTTGTTGTTGTTGTAGTATATATAATGTGTTGTTGTTGTAGTATATATAATGTGTTGTTGTTGTAGTATATATAATGTGATGTTGTTGTAGTATATATAATGTGTTGTTGTTGTAGTATATATAATGTGATGTTGTTGTTGTAGTATATATAATGTGTTGATGTTGTTGTAGTATATATAATGTGTTGATGTTGTTGTAGTATATATAATGTGATGTTGTTGTTGTAGTATATATAATGTGTTGTTGTTGTAGTATATATAATGTGTTGATGTTGTTGTAGTATATATAATGTGTTGTTGTTGTAGTATATATAATGTGATGTTGTTGTAGTATATATAATGTGTTGTTGTTGTAGTATATATAATGTGATGTTGTTGTAGTATATATAATGTGTTGTTGTTGTTGTAGTATATATAATGTGTTGTTGTTGTAGTATATATAATGTGTTGTTGTTGTAGTATATATAATGTGTTGTTGTTGTAGTATATATAATGTGTTGTTGTTGTAGTATATATAATGTGTTGTTGTTGTAGTATATATAATGTGTTGTTGTTGTAGTATATATAATGTGATGTTGTTGTAGTATATATAATGTGATGTTGTTGTAGTATATATAATGTGTTGTTGTTGTAGTATATATAATGTGTTGTTGTTGTTGTAGTATATATAATGTGTTGTTGTTGTTGTAGTATATATAATGTGTTGTTGTTGTAGTATATATAATGTGTTGTTGTTGTAGTATATATAATGTGTTGTTGTTGTAGTATATATAATGTGTTGTTGTAGTATATATAATGTGTTGTTGTTGTAGTATATATAATGTGTTGATGTTGTTGTAGTATATATAATGTGATGTTGTTGTAGTATATATAATGTGTTGTTGTTGTAGTATATATAATGTGTTGTTGTTGTAGTATATATAATGTGTTGATGTTGTTGTAGTATATATAATGTGTTGATGTTGTTGTAGTATATATAATGTGTTGTTGTTGTAGTATATATAATGTGATGTTGTTGTAGTATATATAATGTGATGTTGTTGTAGTATATATAATGTGATGCTGTTGTTGTAGTATATATAATGTGTTGTTGTTGTAGTATATATAATGTGTTGTTGTAGTATATATAATGTGTTGTTGTAGTATATATAATGTGTTGTTGTTGTTGTTGTAGTATATATAATGTGTTGTTGTAGTATATATAATGTGTTGATGTTGTTGTAGTATATATAATGTGTTGTTGTTGTAGTATATATAATGTGTTGTTGTTGTTGTAGTATATATAATGTGATGTTGTTGTTGTAGTATATATAATGTGTTGTTGTTGTAGTATATATAATGTGTTGTTGTTGTAGTATATATAATGTGTTGTTGTTGTAGTATATATAATGTGTTGTTGTAGATGAGATGAGATGATGAGATGAGATGAGATAACGTTTATTGCCATTTATGCATACACATATAGGAACTTGATTCGGCGTTACAGTAAGAGCATTTCTAAATGCAATGCAAACAAAACAACACAGGACAGACAGCAATGCAGAGAGAACACAACAAACTATAAAACCACGGCAGCCATATTGCGGGTTGCCCACGCTTCGGCGCTGTAGTCCACAGAATACTGTAGAAGGGAGGGGGGTGGGGGGGTGGCGGGGTGGCATGGGCAGGGGGAGGGAAGAGAGGGGTGGGTAGGTAGGTATGGGAGGGGGGAGGGAGGAGTGGGGGGGGTAGAGAGATAAGGTGGGGTAAAGTCTCAGGATGTTCTGGGTCAGTCCGACCCGTCTTCGTAGTAGAGCAGCAATCAGTGTCGCTATGGACAACGGCCTTGAGCACTGCCCCAGAAGGCGGCACAGAGTTCACCAGAGGGGGGGGGGGGGGGTTGGCACGCTGCATGGAGTCTTCAGGGCATGGGGGAGCTTTTGGGCCATAATCAGGTGAATGGGTTCACTGCGAGGAAAAACAGCATTCCATAGAATCAAACCTCTCGAAAATTTGGGGTCTCCTGTCAAACGCCAATTTGGGGAGCAGCAAGATTGCCCACCCTGCGATCCAGATCCAGGACCTTACGGTTCAGATCCGCAAGCGCAGCGCCGTGCATTCCAGCCGCCCTCCCCAGTTCTTTGATCAAGTGGGGCAGCTCGCGCAGCTCGCTAATCGCTGCTCCCAGCTTTTTAATTTGCCGATAGATCATCACACTACTCAACCCTAGTCCAATGTGTCCAACTATCATGAATCCGAAAATGAAAACATCTTCCACGTCCTCAATCGACATGACTGCCAAGCAAACGAGACGCCAGTTGTCCCAGGCATCTCTGATGTAACCTGCGGCAAAGGTTCCGTCTGGGCAGGCAGGTTCCCCCGAACCAGCTTTCCTCGTGGAAAATAGGTTATCAATTGTATTCAGGGACCAGCTTAACAAATCCATTTTGCTTCTGAAGAGTCAGTGCAGTGTAGAGCAAACAAAAAAAAAGCAGGGGAGAGGAGAGCGAAAAGGAATGCGACCGCCCACGACAGAGAGGAGAGAGGGAGAGGTGTGATGTTGTTGTAGTATATATAATGTGATGTTGTTGTAGTATATATAATGTGATGTTGTTGTAGTATATATAATGTGTTGTTGTTGTAGTATATATAATGTGATGTTGTTGTTGTAGTATATATAATGTGTTGTTGTTGTAGTATATAATGTGTTGATGTGTTGTTGTTGTTGTAGTATATATAATGTGTTGTTGTTGTAGTATATATAATGTGTTGTTGTTGTTGTAGTATATATAATGTGATGTTGTTGTAGTATATATAATGTGATGTTGTTGTAGTATATATAATGTGTTGTTGTTGTAGTATATATAATGTGATGTTGTTGTTGTAGTATATATAATGTGTTGTTGTTGTAGTATATATAATGTGTTGATGTTGTTGTAGTATATATAATGTGTTGTTGTAGTATATATAATGTGTTGATGTTGTTGTAGTAAATATAATGTGATGTTGTTGTTGTTGTAGTATATATAATGTGTTGTTGTTGTAGTATATATAATGTGTTGTTGTAGTATATATAATGTGTTGTTGTTGTAGTATATATAATGTGATGTTGTTGTAGTATATATAATGTGTTGATGTTGTTGTAGTATATATAATGTGTTGTTGTAGTATATATAATGTGTTGATGTTGTTGTAGTATATATAATGTGTTGTTGTAGTATATATAATGTGTTGTTGTTGTTGTAGTATATATAATGTGTTGTTGTTGTAGTATATATAATGTGTTGTTGTAGTATATATAATGTGTTGATGTTGTTGTAGTATATATAATGTGTTGTTGTTGTAGTATATATAATGTGTTGTTGTTGTAGTATATATAATGTGTTGTTGTTGTAGTATATATAATGTGTTGATGTTGTTGTAGTATATATAATGTGTTGTTGTTGTAGTATATATAATGTGTTGTTGTTGTAGTATATATAATGTGTTGTTGTTGTTGTTGTAGTATATATAATGTGTTGTTGTTGTAGTATATATAATGTGATGTTGTTGTAGTATATATAATGTGTTGTTGTTGTTGTAGTATATATAATGTGTTGTTGTTGTAGTATATATAATGTGTTGTTGTTGTAGTATATATAATGTGATGTTGTTGTAGTATATATAATGTGTTGTTGTTGTAGTATATATAATGTGATGTTGTTGTTGTAGTATATATAATGTGTTGATGTTGTTGTAGTATATATAATGTGTTGATGTTGTTGTAGTATATATAATGTGATGTTGTTGTAGTATATATAATGTGTTGTTGTTGTAGTATATATAATGTGTTGATGTTGTTGTAGTATATATAATGTGTTGTTGTTGTAGTATATATAATGTGATGTTGTTGTAGTATATATAATGTGTTGTTGTTGTAGTATATATAATGTGATGTTGTTGTAGTATATATAATGTGTTGTTGTTGTTGTAGTATATATAATGTGTTGTTGTTGTAGTATATATAATGTGTTGTTGTTGTAGTATATATAATGTGTTGTTGTTGTAGTATATATAATGTGTTGTTGTTGTAGTATATATAATGTGTTGTTGTTGTAGTATATATAATGTGATGTTGTTGTAGTATATATAATGTGATGTTGTTGTAGTATATATAATGTGTTGTTGTTGTAGTATATATAATGTGTTGTTGTTGTAGTATATATAATGTGTTGTTGTTGTAGTATATATAATGTGTTGTTGTTGTAGTATATATAATGTGTTGTTGTTGTAGTATATATAATGTGTTGTTGTTGTTGTTGTTGTTGTAGTATATATAATGTGTTGTTGTTGTAGTATATATAATGTGTTGTTGTTGTAGTATATATAATGTGTTGTTGTTGTTGTAGTATATATAATGTGTTGTTGTAGTATATATAATGTGTTGTTGTTGTTGTAGTATATATAATGTGTTGTTGTTGTAGTATATATAATGTGTTGTTGTTGTAGTATATATAATGTGTTGTTGTTGTAGTATATATAATGTGTTGTTGTAGTATATATAATGTGTTGTTGTTGTAGTATATATAATGTGTTGATGTTGTTGTAGTATATATAATGTGATGTTGTTGTAGTATATATAATGTGTTGTTGTTGTAGTATATATAATGTGTTGTTGTTGTAGTATATATAATGTGTTGTTGTAGTATATATATAATGTGTTGTTGTTGTAGTATATATAATGTGTTGTTGTTGTAGTATATATAATGTGTTGTTGTTGTAGTATATATAATGTGTTGTTGTTGTAGTATATATAATGTGATGTTGTTGTAGTATATATAATGTGTTGATGTTGTTGTAGTATATATAATGTGTTGTTGTTGTAGTATATATAATGTGATGTTGTTGTAGTATATATAATGTGATGTTGTTGTAGTATATATAATGTGATGCTGTTGTTGTAGTATATATAATGTGTTGTTGTTGTTGTAGTATATATAATGTGTTGTTGTAGTATATATAATGTGTTGTTGTAGTATATATAATGTGTTGTTGTTGTAGTATATATAATGTGTTGTTGTAGTATATATAATGTGTTGATGTTGTTGTAGTATATATAATGTGTTGTTGTAGTATATATAATGTGTTGTTGTTGTTGTAGTATATATAATGTGATGTTGTTGTTGTAGTATATATAATGTGTTGTTGTTGTAGTATATATAATGTGTTGTTGTTGTAGTATATATAATGTGTTGTTGTTGTAGTATATATAATGTGTTGTTGTAGTATATATAATGTGTTGTTGTTGTAGTATATAATGTGTTGATGTTGTTGTAGTATATATAATGTGTTGTTGTTGTTGTAGTATATATAATGTGTTGTTGTTGTAGTATATATAATGTGATGTTGTTGTAGTATATATAATGTGTTGTTGTTGTAGTATATATAATGTGTTGTTGTTTTAGTATATATAATGTGATGTTGTTGTTGTAGTATATATAATGTGTTGTTGTTGTAGTATATATAATGTGTTGATGTTGTTGTAGTATATATAATGTGTTGTTGTAGTATATATAATGTGTTGATGTTGTTGTAGTATATATAATGTGATGTTGTTGTTGTTGTAGTATATATAATGTGTTGTTGTTGTTGTAGTATATATAATGTGTTGTTGTAGTATATATAATGTGTTGTTGTTGTAGTATATATAATGTGATGTTGTTGTAGTATATATAATGTGTTGATGTTGTTGTAGTATATATAATGTGTTGTTGTAGTATATATAATGTGTTGATGTTGTTGTAGTATATATAATGTGTTGTTGTAGTATATATAATGTGTTGTTGTTGTTGTAGTATATATAATGTGTTGTTGTTGTAGTATATATAATGTTTTGTTGTTGTAGTATATATAATGTGTTGTTGTTATAGTATATATAATGTGTTGATGTTGTTGTAGTATATATAATGTGTTGTTGTAGTATATATAATGTGTTGTTGTTGTAGTATATATAATGTGTTGTTGTTGTAGTATATATAATGTGTTGTTGTTGTTGTTGTTGTTGTTGTAGTATATATAATGTGTTGTTGTTGTTGTTGTTGTAGTATATATAATGTGTTGTTGTTGTAGTATATATAATGTGATGTTGTTGTAGTATATATAATGTGTTGTTGTTGTTGTAGTATATATAATGTGTTGTTGTTGTAGTATATATAATGTGTTGTTGTTGTAGTATATATAATGTGATGTTGTTGTAGTATATATAATGTGTTGTTGTTGTAGTATATATAATGTGTTGATGTTGTTGTAGTATATATAATGTGTTGATGTTGTTGTAGTATATATAATGTGTTGATGTTGTTGTAGTATATATAATGTGATGTTGTTGTTGTAGTATATATAATGTGTTGATGTTGTTGTAGTATATATAATGTGTTGATGTTGTTGTAGTATATATAATGTGTTGTTGTTGTAGTATATATAATGTGATGTTGTTGTAGTATATATAATGTGTTGTTGTTGTAGTATATATAATGTGATGTTGTTGTAGTATATATAATGTGTTGTTGTAGTATATATAATGTGTTGTTGTTGTAGTATATATAATGTGTTGTTGTTGTAGTATATATAATGTGTTGTTGTTGTTGTTGTAGTATATATAATGTGTTGATGTTGTTGTAGTATATATAATGTGTTGTTGTTGTAGTATATATAATGTGTTGTTGTTGTAGTATATATAATGTGTTGTTGTTGTAGTATATATAATGTGATGTTGTTGTTGTTGTAGTATATATAATGTGTTGTTGTTGTAGTATATATAATGTGTTGTTGTTGTAGTATATATAATGTGATGTTGTTGTAGTATATATAATGTGTTGTTGTTGTAGTATATATAATGTGTTGTTGTTGTAGTATATATAATGTGTTGTTGTTGTAGTATATATAATGTGTTGTTGTTGTAGTATATATAATGTGTTGTTGTTGTTGTTGTAGTATATATAATGTGTTGTTGTTGTAGTATATATAATGTGTTGTTGTTGTTGTAGTAGTATATATAATGTGTTGTTGTTGTAGTATATATAATGTGTTGTTGTTGTAGTATATATAATGTGATGTTGTTGTAGTATATATAATGTGTTGTTGTAGTATATA
Source organism: Nansenia antarctica (assembly GCF_963989245.1). Taxonomy (NCBI): domain Eukaryota; kingdom Metazoa; phylum Chordata; class Actinopteri; order Argentiniformes; family Microstomatidae; genus Nansenia; species Nansenia antarctica. The sequence goes on along the minus strand of NC_137685.1, from coordinate 24,649,592 downwards.
TAATGTGTTGTTGTTGTAGTATATATAATGTGTTGTTGTTGTAGTATATATAATGTGTTGTTGTTGTTGTTGTAGTATATATAATGTGTTGATGTTGTTGTAGTATATATAATGTGTTGTTGTTGTAGTATATATAATGTGTTGTTGTTGTAGTATATATAATGTGTTGTTGTTGTAGTATATATAATGTGATGTTGTTGTAGTATATATAATGTGATGCTGTTGTTGTAGTATATATAATGTGTTGTTGTTGTAGTATATATAATGTGTTGTTGTAGTATATATAATGTGTTGTTGTAGTATATATAATGTGTTGTTGTTGTAGTATATATAATGTGTTGTTGTAGTATATATAATGTGTTGATGTTGTTGTAGTATATATAATGTGTTGTTGTAGTATATATAATGTGTTGTTGTTGTTGTAGTATATATAATGTGATGTTGTTGTTGTAGTATATATAATGTGTTGTTGTTGTAGTATATATAATGTGTTGTTGTTGTAGTATATATAATGTGTTGTTGTAGTATATATAATGTGTTGTTGTTGTAGTATATACTGTGTTGATGTTGTTGTAGTATATATAATGTGTTGTTGTTGTTGTAGTATATATAATGTGTTGTTGTTGTAGTATATATAATGTGATGTTGTTGTAGTATATATAATGTGTTGTTGTTTTAGTATATATAATGTGATGTTGTTGTTGTAGTATATATAATGTGTTGTTGTTGTAGTATATATAATGTGTTGATGTTGTTGTAGTATATATAATGTGTTGTTGTAGTATATATATAATGTGTTGATGTTGTTGTAGTATATATAATGTGATGTTGTTGTTGTTGTAGTATATATAATGTGTTGTTGTTGTTGTAGTATATATAATGTGTTGTTGTAGTATATATAATGTGTTGTTGTTGTAGTATATATAATGTGATGTTGTTGTAGTATATATAATGTGTTGATGTTGTTGTAGTATATATAATGTGTTGTTGTAGTATATATAATGTGTTGATGTTGTTGTAGTATATATAATGTGTTGTTGTAGTATATATAATGTGTTGTTGTTGTTGTAGTATATATAATGTGTTGTTGTTGTAGTATAGATAATGTTTTGTTGTTGTAGTATATATAATGTGTTGATGTTGTTGTAGTATATATAATGTGTTGTTGTAGTATATATAATGTGTTGTTGTAGTATATATAATGTGTTGTTGTTATAGTATATATAATGTGTTGATGTTGTTGTAGTATATATAATGTGTTGTTGTAGTATATATAATGTGTTGTTGTTGTAGTATATATAATGTGTTGTTGTTGTAGTATATATAATGTGTTGTTGTTGTTGTTGTTGTTGTAGTATATATAATGTGTTGTTGTTGTTGTTGTAGTATATATAATGTGTTGTTGTTGTAGTATATATAATGTGATGTTGTTGTAGTATATATAATGTGTTGTTGTTGTAGTATATATAATGTGTTGTTGTTGTAGTATATATAATGTGATGTTGTTGTAGTATATATAATGTGTTGTTGTTGTAGTATATATAATGTGTTGTTGTTGTAGTATATATAATGTGTTGATGTTGTTGTAGTATATATAATGTGTTGATGTTGTTGTAGTATATATAATGTGTTGATGTTGTTGTAGTATATATAATGTGATGTTGTTGTAGTATATATAATGTGATGTTGTTGTTGTAGTATATATAATGTGTTGATGTTGTTGTAGTATATATAATGTGTTGATGTTGTTGTAGTATATATAATGTGTTGTTGTTGTAGTATATATAATGTGATGTTGTTGTAGTATATATAATGTGTTGTTGTTGTAGTATATATAATGTGATGTTGTTGTAGTATATATAATGTGTTGTTGTAGTATATATAATGTGTTGTTGTTGTAGTATATATAATGTGTTGTTGTAGTATATATAATGTGTTGTTGTTGTTGTTGTTGTAGTATATATAATGTGTTGATGTTGTTGTAGTATATATAATGTGTTGTTGTTGTAGTATATATAATGTGTTGTTGTTGTAGTATATATAATGTGATGTTGTTGTTGTTGTAGTATATATAATGTGTTGTTGTTGTAGTATATATAATGTGTTGTTGTTGTAGTATATATAATGTGATGTTGTTGTAGTATATATAATGTGTTGTTGTTGTAGTATATATAATGTGTTGTTGTTGTAGTATATATAATGTGTTGTTGTTGTAGTATATATAATGTGTTGTTGTTGTAGTATATATAATGTGTTGTTGTTGTTGTTGTAGTATATATAATGTGTTGTTGTTGTAGTATATATAATGTGTTGTTGTTGTTGTAGTAGTATATATAATGTGTTGTTGTTGTAGTATATATATAATGTGTTGTTGTTGTAGTATATATAATGTGTTGTTGTAGTATATATAATGTGTTGTTGTTGTAGTATATATAATGTGTTGTTGTTGTTGTAGTATATATAATGTGTTGTTGTAGTATATATAATGTGTTGTTGTTGTAGTATATATAATGTGTTGTTGTTGTAGTATATATAATGTGTTGTTGTAGTATATATAATGTGTTGTTGTTGTAGTATATATAATGTGTTGATGTTGTTGTAGTATATATAATGTGTTGTTGTTGTAGTATATATAATGTGATGTTGTTGTAGTATATATAATGTGTTGTTGTTGTAGTATATATAATGTGTTGTTGTTGTAGTATATATATAATGTGTTGTTGTAGTATATATAATGTGTTGTTGTTGTAGTATATATATAATGTGTTGTTGTTGTAGTATATATAATGTGTTGTTGTTGTAGTATATATAATGTGTTGTTGTTGTAGTATATATAATGTGATGTTGTTGTAGTATATATAATGTGTTGATGTTGTAGTATATATAATGTGTTGTTGTTGTAGTATATATAATGTGATGTTGTTGTAGTATATATAATGTGATGTTGTTGTAGTATATATAATGTGATGCTGTTGTTGTAGTATATATAATGTGTTGTTGTTGTAGTATATATAATGTGTTGTTGTAGTATATATAATGTGTTGTTGTAGTATATATAATGTGTTGTTGTTGTTGTAGTATATATAATGTGTTGTTGTAGTATATATAATGTGTTGATGTTGTTGTAGTATATATAATGTGTTGTTGTTGTAGTATATATAATGTGTTGTTGTTGTAGTATATATAATGTGATGTTGTTGTTGTAGTATATATAATGTGTTGTTGTTGTAGTATATATAATGTGTTGTTGTTGTAGTATATATAATGTGTTGTTGTTGTAGTATATATAATGTGTTGTTGTTGTAGTATATATAATGTGTTGTTGTTGTAGTATATATAATGTGTTGTTGTAGTATATATAATGTGTTGTTGTTGTAGTATATAATGTGTTGATGTTGTTGTAGTATATATAATGTGTTGTTGTTGTTGTAGTATATATAATGTGTTGTTGTTGTAGTATATATAATGTGATGTTGTTGTAGTATATATAATGTGTTGATGTTGTTGTAGTATATATAATGTGTTGTTGTAGTATATATATAATGTGTTGATGTTGTTGTAGTATATATAATGTGATGTTGTTGTTGTAGTATATATAATGTGTTGTTGTTGTTGTAGTATATATAATGTGTTGTTGTAGTATATATAATGTGTTGTTGTTGTAGTATATATAATGTGATGTTGTTGTAGTATATATAATGTGTTGATGTTGTTGTAGTATATATAATGTGTTGTTGTAGTATATATAATGTGTTGATGTTGTTGTAGTATATATAATGTGTTGTTGTAGTATATATAATGTGTTGTTGTTGTAGTATATATAATGTGTTGTTGTTGTAGTTTATATAATGTGTTGTTGTAGTATATATAATGTGTTGATGTTGTTGTAGTATATATAATGTGTTGTTGTAGTATATATAATGTGTTGTTGTTGTAGTATATATAATGTGTTGTTGTAGTATATATAATGTGTTGTTGTTGTAGTATATATAATGTGTTGTTGTTGTTGTTGTTGTTGTTGTAGTATATATAATGTGTTGTTGTTGTTGTAGTATATATAATGTGTTGTTGTAGTATATATAATGTGTTGTTGTTGTAGTAGTATATATAATGTGTTGTTGTAGTATATATAATGTGTTGTTGTTGTAGTATATATAATGTGATGTTGTTTGTTACCAAGGTGAAAAAGCTGGAGGTCACCTGTAGTAATGTGCATGTAGATGGGCCTCAGTGGTGGAGCAGTTCCACACTCTGCCCCGGTGAGTGGCATCACTATGACCTCTTTTAGCCATTCAAAGCCCTGTTAGTCAAAGAGGATTATTCACTATAATATATTTATCACGTCTCTCTCTCTCTCTCTCTCTCTCTCTCTCTCTCTCTCTCTCTCTCTCTCTCTCTCTCTCTCTCTCTCCCCCCCTCTTCCTCCCTCTCTCTCTCTCTCTCTCCCCCTCTCCCTCCCTCTCCTTCTCTCCCTCCAACAATATTTCTCTCTCTCTATCTCTCTCTCCCCCTCTCCTTCTCTTCCTCCAACAATATTTCTCTCTCTCTCTCTCTGAGCAGCATACTCGTGCTTCACCTGAAGCGTTTCGGTGGGTACCAGGGTTAGGGTTAGGGTTAGGTGCTGGAAGCATAATGCTGGGGGATATCTCCACCTTTGAATCCCCTGGCAACAAGCTGTTTTAAAAAAAAAACAATTTTAAAGTGCCTGGCAGAAATAACAGGTAAATAACCAGTAGGTTTTTAATTAGTTAAAAAAAATTGTTTCTGCTACTTTTAGTGTCCTTTATCTTTATGGCTCCGCGGTTTGGCTGATCCTACTTGCCATGAGGTTAAGTCATAGGCCATGGACCACTGTGACCCATAGAAGGCACAGACAGCCAGCAGCCTATGATGTCCATCGACCAGATTGGGACCAGGGAGAACTGGGGGCTATTCCACTAAAGGTGGATCAGTATAGCGGCGATATAAATAAATGCGGCGCTCAGGCAACTCGAGATTGGAATTCAAGCCTCAGGTGATTCCTCGAACGAGGATCAGCCTTGTGTGATGAGTGTTCACAGAAGACAGGCTTACAAATCTTCGATATGGGCGCATGCACGCAGACATAAAGAGCCCTGAAGAGTCGATCTGTCGAAATGAAGATACTCCACTCTGCAGGGGTTCTACTTTTGCGCAGCATTCCGAATTATTGATTTTTATGAAGACGGAAAAATAAGATGTAAAAGAGTGCAATACTGCCGCAATTAACAAGGCGAGGGAAATGGTTTGGCAAGAAATTACTGACCGATTAAATGCGTAGGTCATATTAGCCCCAGTTATTGTTATATGTTCATATTTTAATAAATGAATATTGACTACTGTGGTGATATCAGCAGCAGGCTACAAACTGTCATATTGCCACAATGGCCTAGTGGTATCGACCGCTGCCATAGGATTTATTCGTCATTTTATATCGGTGGTTCAAATCCCTCTTCAGACGCACTTTTTACTGCATTTACTTGTCTGAATCTAATCTAAAATCTCATCTAAAAAAGTATGTAGGCTATACAATTATGGTGCAGGCTAATTTACAAGAACTGACACGATTACAATGGTGTTTGAAACCTTTGCATGAAATCTTCGTTTAAATGTAAAAAAAAAAAGAAAAAGAATGACTTAGTCAAGTCTCGAACTCGCAACCTTTGGAACTCCAGCCGGCTGCCTTAACCACTACGCCAGCCAGACCACTGTTATGACAGCAATGCAAGTTGAGACAATTACTCTTTTTTTTTACACTCTTTTCTTTATTGATCTATCGATCTATCTATCACACTTTCAAAATATCAAGTTATCTATCACACAATCAAACTATCTATCGATCGATCACACTTTCAAAATATCAAATTATCTATCTATCACACAGTCAACCTATCCATCTATCTATCTCGTGTGAAGTGGGAACTAATATTTCCTAAAAGACACATGAGGAACTGTCGTTCGGGGTTTAGTTTCCGCCTGTGAGGCTTTTTTGACGCGCGTCTTACCATAGCCTGTGTTTTAGCCTGGTCGCGAGCAGGCTAATTATATCTGACTCAGAAGGAGCTCAACCAAGCAGCGAATTATTTGAGCCACATTGATGGCACCGAACGCAAGCTAACATTTTCGAGGCTTAGAACTTTATCGAGGCTTAGAACTTTATCGAGCTTCGTGGAATACCCCCCTGGTGTACAAAACCTGCAACAACAAAACAAAGTCGAAAATCTTTAAAAAAAATAAAAATAAGCTGCTTCAAACTATCCATCATGCCAAAGTATTAGACGAATCCATACAGTCGGGAAGATTCCCAGTAGGCATGTTGAGGCAGGTGAATACATTTACCCTGTTCATCAAACCCTCCTCTCCCCACCCTGATATACAGCTATAGTGAAACTCAACACTGATGAGTGGATGACAAACAACATGAATATCCTAAAAGACCACTATGATTCAGTGTTTGTAGTTAGCCTACAGGACCTCCCCTAGTTGGAGAGAGTGGCCCTGGATGAAGCAGTGGCATATGGTAGAGAGTGGCCCTGGATAAAGCAGTGGTATGGTAGAGCCAGATACAAACGTTGTCTCACCAAAACCTCTGTTACCACTTACCACCCTAACAACTTTGACTGAGGGGAGTATCCAGCCCTCCACACAGGGCCCATGAACTGTGGGTGGCTTGGACGACCTAGAATGGCCGAACTTGCCTCCAGTGGGGAGTTACGGACCTTGTTACCCTAACCTTGGTGGAGAAGGGAGTCCTCCCAGTCTCCCAAGATCCCCCAGACCCTCTAGACCTAGTCTTATGTCCCGTAGAGCCACACAAGGCCCTAACCTGGACCCTGATTCGAAACTCGGCCCTCAGCATAGTGCTGACACAGGCCCTGACTCTGGCCATAGCTCTGGTACCTGGCCCTAACCTTAACCAGGACATTCGCCCTGGACCCGACCCTGGCCCTAGCCTTGACCATGACACATACTTCCCGGCCTAGAGTCGATCTGAGACGATCTGTCGATCTGAGACTCTCGGAGGTATCTCATTTGGAGGAAGGTAGTGAGTCACAGACTATGAACTTACCTGAACCTGGTGAGAAGGAAGTGGTGGCGCCAATCACTAACATGGCGGTGCAACTGTCAGAGTCACAGATGCTGGTAGATGAGGGAGAAAGACCAACCTTGGGGGTGAGGGCCCCTTCTAGCCCAGAGACCGATTGAGAGGATATTGTAGATCGTGATCCCAGACTTACCTTGCAGAAACCTATCGGGCATCCCAAAACCATCCCAAAACCAAATCAGAAGTCAGTTCAGTGGTCTTCGGAGGTCTATCAACCAGTGGTGGTAGTAGGAGACTCAAATCTCTCCAGAATTCCTGGGTTCGTTCGTGGCAAAGAGCAAATATAGATGGAAATCGCGATTTTGGCGATTTTGATATTATGTGGTATTCTAGTACTTTGAACTCCATACTACATTATGGTGAATAAACATTTTAAGAAAACAAAAGAGAAAGTACTTATTTTTATGTTTTTGTGGCGGGTAGTTTGCTAGCGAAACAACATCACGTTGAACGTGTCTCATTCTCAGTTAAGCAACGCACGCACACATGAGCGAAAGGAGAGACGATACTTCCACCTGTGTTATTGCCAGTTTACTGATGCTCACAATAAGCATAAAGTAATAACATCTTAACTAGAAGACACACAAATGGATCTGTCCCTCGCATACCGACGAGGCAAGCAGACTACCACCGCATCACAAGCAGACTAACGAGACCGGCCGATCGGCATAGGCTCCTCCCCCGACCCGGAGGAGAAAGGGGAGGATTTCTCCCCTTTCACTTTTTTTGACATGCTACATTAAAATGCTCATAACTTTTTAAAATAAAGGGCTATCTCAGTCATTCAACCAGTTATGAATAGCTGAGAACTTCTAATTTATGGAAATATTAAAAAATGAAAATGTCAAAATGCCACCATGTGAAGGGTTTTCCCAGGCCACCACACATATATTCCCAAAATGTGTCCAGTTTATCAAAATAACCCGTTTATATATTATAAGTTCGCTAGCATGCGTTCGTAAATTCGCCCTGGAAATCTGGTCAGCACCCATGGAATGCCTCTTGTCCAATCAAATTACCTGGTCCCTTTATGACATGGAACCCGGTGTGCGCTCCGGCGCTCTCATAGCGAATTTACGAACGCACCCTGCGGTTTCACTTTCATTCATAAAAAAAAACAAAAAAAAAAACAATTTCTCTCAGGTGAACCTCAGCTTTCACTGATGAGGAGGAGTGTGTGAAGCATTCATTGTAACCAATGATAAGCCACTTCTCCACAGTCACTCAGAGCTGAATCTCATGAACCCTCAATTGGCAAGCATATATGAACCGAGCAGGACATAGTGTGTACCATTTCAACAATACTGTGACACAGAAATGGAAGGTCAGCATCGTGGAAGAGGGGCGAGGATGCGGGGAGGAAGGGTAAGGGGACAAAACAGGGGAAGAGGAAGAAGAGGCCAAGTACATAGGCAGATTTCAGATGAAATTAGGGCTACAATTGTGGACCATGTTGTCAATCACGGCCTCACAATGGCTGAGGCTGGTCGAAGGGTGCAGCCAAATGTTGGGAGAACCACTGTGAATTCAATTATTCAAACATTTCGTCGGGAGAACAGGTGTGTATATTGGACAGTAATTCAGCACTAAACTATCTGCACTGCACTACTGTCATTTTGTCATACATGAAGCTTACAGTGGAACAAGAACTTGTCGTCACTTTTTACATTTTACATTTAGATTTACAGATTTACTGCAGCACATATTTACTGTATTGTAGTGTAAAGTAGTGTTACAGTAAATATTTGCAATATTTACAGTATGGTACTGTACTGCAGCATTTTACAAGTGGGAAGCACTGTTATTGTACACTACAGTAATATGGGTTAAAGCAGTATATCTCATGTTTACTGTACATTACTCAAATTTTACTCTGCACCACATTGGATTGCAAGACAACCTCACAGAGGTGGAAGAGGGCCCATTTGTACTCCGCAACAAGAGGAAGCCATTTGTGCAATGGTGATTGCAAACAATGCTATAAGGTTGAGAGAGATCCAGAGCGCTGTTATAGAGGATGACAATATCTTTGGCAATATTGAATCCGTTTCAATCTCTACAATTGACAGAGTGCTTAGGAGAAATGAAATGCGCATGAAACAACTGTATAATGTGCCATTTGAACGGAACAGTGACAGAGTGAAGGAGATCCGTCACCAGTATGTACAGGTAAAACATTTATGTGTTCTATGCATACTCTAATGTTCAGTGCTGTAAACTGGTTACATGACAGTTCATACTGTACAATATGTTGTCCAAAATGCATTATGTTACACAGGAAAAGTTGTTATAGTTTCTCTCTCTCTCTCTCTATTCTGGGATAAAGCATGTACTGGAACTGGACGGCAGGGAACCGCTGCACACATTCATATATCTTGATGAGGTGAGTTTCAATCTGGCAAAAGGTAGAAGGCGTGGCAGAAATCGCATTGGACAGAGAGCCACTGATGTCCCAGGCCAACGAGGAGGGAATATTACAATGTGTGCAGCCGTCTCAGAAAACGGCGTCCTCACCCATATACCCTGTCTTGGTCCATACAACACACAACATCTGCTGACTTTTTTAGACACTCTTTACAGGGACATAATCCCTGAGAATGAGAGGGATCTAAATGGAGACCATCTGAACAAGTTTGTTGTTGTATGGGATAATGTGAGTTTTCACCACTCAGATCTGGTCAGACAGTGGTTTGCAGCACATGAAAGGATGCTGGTGGAATATCTCCCTCCCTACTAAATTAAATTATTAATTACTCCCCATTCCTGAATCCAATAGAGGAGTTTTTCTCTGCCTGGAGGTGGAAGGTATATGACCGGCATCCACATACCCAAATGGCCTTGCTAGCAGCCATGGATGCAGCATGTGATGACATCACAGCACAGTCCTGCAGAGGGTGGATTCGCCACTCAAGGAGATACTTTCCTCGCTGCATTGCCAGGGATGATATTCGCTGTGATGTTGATGAAAATATGTGGCCAGACAGACAGGAACGTCTGGATGCGAATGAATCATTTACAGTACTGTGTATGTTGTATGTCCAATAAGTACTGCAATATTGTTTACAGTTGTGCACAGCACTACCCAAAGGGTGTTTCTTATGTTTGTTGTAAATAAGTTTGTATTTTTCTTTTGCACAATGCTGTGAACACATTTGAATTGCAAAGAGCATATGCAGTAAAAATGTGAAACATAACTATTCAGCGTCTTGTACTTATTTACCTCACTAAATACAGTAATGTGTAACCCACTGTAGATTTAATCTATTCAACTGTTGTGCAAATGTTAATAGTGATGTGAGAAATGCACCAAAGCGACTGAGAAAACTGTATTATACACAACAGTGTTGTGTTGTGTATATGTGAGTGAGACTGTGGTCTACAGTGATATACAGAAGAAACATTATATACAATATTATAAATATATTTTTGTTGTCAGGACTTGTTTAGTTATTGTCATTTCGCAGAGTCACCTCAATAAAGCAAATGAACAAATGGAACATTTGCGAACAGATCTGTAACAAAACGCTGTTACGTTTCCTCACACATGTGTAAGTGGAAATCCTTGGCCTTTCCTGTGGGAATACACACATACTAGTCCTCGGAAATAAACCAGAATAACTCGTTTCTAAAGTCAGTTCCATTCACTTGATGTAATGGTTGAAGCATGGGGGATGGTAATCTTATTCTCGATGATTGTCGCAGATCAGCCAAACAAAGGATGCGGCTTCCATCCCCCACACCTCCCAAGGGGAGCCAAGCGGGTTTCAAACACGGCTCTCAAGCTTACAGCAGTTTTAGGGGCTGACAGTCAATGACAATAAAGACCATTCATTCATTCATTCAAACAATGACAGTTACAGTCTCGCTCAAACTGTAGCGAGATTAGGAGACTACTAATTGTACCTGACAGCGCCCACACTGAGCGCTCCGGCGACCTCCTATTCACTTTCTACTTTTGTATATATATATATATTGGTGTTCATATTAAGAGCAAGAGTCATAATTAATATAAATATAAAGTGCAGAGATCAAGTGTTCAAGTGTTCATATCCAGACAGTCCAAAGCTCTCTGGGTGGGGGTGGAGGGAGGGTAGATAGATATATAGCCTATAGCATTATTTGAAAATTGACAGCGCTGTACAGGCATAATCATCACCGACATCATTTTATTTGATGTACACATTTCACGGCAAGAGACAGTTTATTCACCCAACAATTGTTTTATGATTTATGCAATATTATCATACAGTAACGTTGGATCAATGTTATATACGTTATCCCTCTGGAGTCTGCAAGACCGAAGGAGTCTCTCTTAGGGTCGAATTCAGCTCTACATACTACCGTAAATAGTATGCGAGATTCCTCGAGAGAACTCTCATGTTCTGACGTTAGTAACAATATTACTAAAACGATATTTTTTGCTATTTAGATGTTGGATGTATTTTGTCAACAGTACATAGCCAAGAGTTTGCTGCACAACTTAGTCACCGTCGCGGGGGGCACACGTTGTGCTCGGGTTCGGTCTTCGGCGCTGCGTGGGACTCATGTTTGTGGCATGGCGGTGGGGATGCATAAGATATGTATATGTCTGAATGATGGTTGATTGCTATTATTGAAAAGGAAGGTGATGGGTGTTGCAGCATTGTGTTGCCGTGGTCATCCGTGTTCCCGCTGTGGGGGGTGGCAGCGTTCTGTGGATGATTGTGGTAACGCAGTGTTGCAACAGGCATAATCATCGTGACATCATTTGACATCACCGCTAAGCAGCATGGGTAATGTAGTATAATGTTCGAAAACGATTATTATCAATTTTTTGTTCACTGCACACTATAAAATGAACACACTGAGGATTGAAACAAACAAAATTATTAATACACTCTGCAATTGGCTACTACAATGTTGCCAAAATCAACTATCTAATGTTCGAAAACGAGTGTACAAATATTAATCTGTGTATATATCTATGTAGGCTACAACCATCTTGCCTGTTGTGTATTACAGTTGTTATTATTATTATACACAACAGTGTTGTGTTATGTGTTGTGTATATGTGAGTGAGACTGTGGTCTACAGTGATATACAAAAAAGACATTATATACAATATTATAAATATATATATTTTTATAATATACGTTGATGAGTACAGGCAGCACTATAGACAGGCAGCACTTCAAACGTCTGAAGGGATTGGGAGACATACTGTACAGTTTATAATTTTCATAACTGTCTGTACATATACATATCTTATGTATCCCTATTGCTTTATTTAGCCTATATATGTTTACAAATATCAGTCTTATCCACTGAAGCCCCTTGTGTGTGTCCCCTTGTGTGTGTGTGTGTGTGTGTGTGTGTGTGTGTGTGTGTGTGTGTGTGTGTGTCCTTGCTCCCTCTGCTGATATAAAAGAGAATTGCAGCCTTGGAGAAAAAGATGGCAGCTGAATTCCAATGCAAATACACAGACACACACAGAAATACTGCAAAATCGCTTTATACTAACTCGATTTTGAAAATGTAAAGATGCTGGGTGGTAGAACGCACATATCTAGGAAAAGTCATGAAAGGAGGGTCCTGAAATTTGATCGAGTGCAAAGGTAGATTTTTTTTGTACTCACTGGCGCTGTTTAACACCTCACAGCTTTCCTAGTGTTAAGAAGTTGAAGCCTTGCCCCACGACTCAGAAAGTGGTACTCTCAGTGAGGAAGAAGCAGCCCAATGCCATCCGCAAACAACTGGTGGCGCAGGCGAAGGTGATCTTCCCTCAGGCAGAAGGGTCTGAGGGTGAAAGAATAGCATTCACCAAATTAAAATGTAATCAGGACATAGCTATCAATGCTGACAAGGGGTCAAAATGTTTTATTATGGATAAAACACAATATTTAACTGAAGCTAACAGACAACTACATGTAGCCCTATGGAAATATAATATTTCCTAGAATAAATAGGAGTTAAAAGGTGTAAAACTATTTGATATTTCAAACTAAGATTTGATATTGCATCTGGTGCAATAGTCATAGAAATGTCATGGTTATGGTCATGTATTGGTTATTTACATGATGTAACATGTAATTTGTTATTTTATAATATGATCCCAGTGTGGGAAATGTTTCTTATGTATTTTAATTTAAATACATTTAAGAAACTAAATTAATATGTAAATGTTTACATTTGGTTATTTTCTAAGCCAATGATAGCTGGGTCAGGTGTCAAGGTGAGGGTCAAAGGGCGAGAGAATGAGAGAGACGAGAGAAACGAGGCAATGGTGAAGGAGAGAATACTGTTTGATAGCCGCTTGAAGAAACAACTATATTACAGTGGGTAAAACACTCAGTTTAAGCTCTGCTACGGGTTCTGTTGGGAAGAGGAACGATGAGTGACTCTTGGGGGAACTGGGCAGTAGTATATTTGTGTTGTGTGCCGTTAGTGGAGAAGTCGCATTGTGTGACCGAGGGACCGAGAGGCTAGCTCGAAGAGGGCTAGCTATAGGTCGAACCCTAGAACACATCGTACTGACATACAAGTGGACCACGCTGATGGACAAACATCTAGAGTGAGTTGTATAGAACATCTAGAGTGAGTTGTATATAACCACAAACATCTAGAGTGAGTTGTATATAAACATCTAGAGTGAGTTGTATAGAACCACATCCTCCCTTCTCATCACACTCGGCTCCCTCGCGGAGGCGGCTGCCATTGTGCGAGCGAGCAACATGATTTTTTCCTCCATGCGCATTTGGCGCAAAGTTTGTTTCAACGCACCCGAGTTTGTTTCAACGCACCCGAGTTTGTTTCAACGCACCCGAGTTTGTTTCAAGGCACCCGAGTTTGAATCCGGCATACACCATATGACTCTGGTAAAACATTGTGTGCACATTCATTATTATTTCACTTATATTACGACCGGTTGAAGCCTAGGGTTTTATATTGGGAGGTGATATTCATCATGAAACTGATAATTCTGGGGTGATAGTCTCAAGACCAACTGTTGAATTGTAAAAAACACATGTTTGTATTGGTGTACATACTGTATATCTTATAAGTAAATAGTTAACTGTATCTGTGGTGTAGTTGAATGTTCATTGCTTTTATGTGTGTGCATACTCATAACTCTGGTGGAATAAGATAATATATAATGAATCTAATAGTGATATAAGTCTTATTATATTGTAATTAGCCATAAAAGTATAAAGACAAAGTAAACACAATCAAAGGTAGAGATACTGTGTTGTGCTAATAAATGTAGATCCACACAGGTATACAAACTGAGCTCCGTTTACTGCCATGTGCCATTCATTCTGACAACACACACACACACCGTCGTAAAGCTCTAACAGACGTACGTAACGTGACGTCGTAAATGGCAACAAAGTGCTGCAAAGACAATGACACTGTCGTACATAACATTTCCCCCCCCTTTCCAAAACTCAAACAACTAAAGTCACAGTCAAACAGGAGTAGGGCCTGAAGGCCTATGTGTGAAATTTAGTGACATAGTCCTGGAGGTGTGCAGGGCGAGCCCGTTCCCGCTGTGGCCTATCGACCTCCCCCCTGGGCTGTGACCCTGCGAGGAAGCCAGGGTTAGGTGGAGGAGGGTGAGGAAGAGGAACAGCAGGTAGAGGCTGAGCTGGTGGAGGCCACATAGGCAGTGGCTGCGGCGGAGCCTGGGGCGGCCTAGCTGCCCTTAGCAGTACAGGACTCGAGGCCTTTGAGACAGTTCTATCTGTCTCTGCTGCACCGGCTGCTGGCAGCAGTGTGGCCATGGCAGGCCCAGGAGGACCAGGCACCCTCCGCAGTCGGCTGGCGTGCCAGCGGGATCCGTCGCTCAGCAGGAACGTGGCTGGCCCCAGCTGACGTGTCACCTGAAGGGGCTGAGACCAGAAAGATGCCATCTTGTTATGTCGCTGGGGCCTACGGGCCCGAACCCAGTCGGACACCTTGATGGTGGTGATCTTTACTCCACGTTTCTTGTCGAAGCGTCGCTTCATCTCCCCCTGATGTGTGGCCACTGCTGCTTGAGCAGCATCTCGGGTGCTGCCTGCTGCAGGTGTCACTGCATCCCGGGACCTGAGTCTGTTCAGTGGCAAGTCCATCTCACGGCCAAGCATGAGGGATGCTGGAGAGGTCTGCGTTGTTGCATGCTGACTAGCTCTGTAGTGCAACAGTGTTTGGTTGAGTGCGGCCTGGGATGTGCACCCCTGGAACAGATGTGCTCGGATCCCATTTTTAAGGCTTTGGTTGAAACGTTCCACCCCCACGTTGGCCTGAGGGTGGAAGTATGCCGTGCGGATGTGCTTGATCCCCTTGGTGCGGAGGAAGTCCGAGAACTCTGCTGAGATGAACTGGGGCCCATTATCTGTGGTGATGGTGAGTGGCAGACCCCATCTAGCAAACAGGCCATCCAGGATGTCAATAATGGTCTGTGTTGTGACCGTTCCTGCTGGGACCACTTCAGGTCTTTTGGAGTGGAGGTCGTATGCCACCACCAGAAAGCGTTGGTGGTGCGGGACCCCTCGGCCATGGATCTCTCCACAGATATCAAGCTGGAGATGCTCCCATGGGCGGGGCGGCCACGGGGTAGGCTGCAGGGGTGTTGAGGCTGGCAACCCACTTTTCCCGCTGAGCAGACATGGTGCACAGTCCTTGACCATTGTTTCGATGTCACGGTCGATGCCTGGCCACCACACCAGGTCGCGGCATCGTTGCTTGACCCTCACTATGCCCAAATGACCTTCGTGCGCCATGGACATGACACCCGCACGCAGGCCACTTGGGATCACAGTGCAGAGGCCCCTGGAGACACAGACGTCCCCCCAGCATGAGAGTTCGTGCCGTACTCTAGCGAACGGGGCCAGATCCTCCGGCACCCGTGATGGCCATCCGGTGCGTATGTAGGTGCGCAGGGTGGATAGCAAAGGGTCCTGTTCCGATTCCCGCTGCAGCTCCTCTAGTGACACTGCTGTCTGCAGGGGCCCATGCGACATCTGGATGAGCTCTGGCTCTGTGTCGTCATCCGGAGAGACAGTTGGGGTGGGGGCCTCGATAGACCGAGAGAGGAGGTCGGCCACTACGTTGTCCCTCCCCGGGGTGAACCTGAGATGGTAGTCATACTGCCTGAGCCATTCCCCCCACCTGTGCAAACGGAGAGGCCTGTGCCCACTGCCTGAGGCTGACAGCAGTGTGGTCAGGGCCGCGTCCTAACGATTCCCACCGTAGTTGGGGTAGACCACGCCCTCCGCCACGCCCAGCGGGCTCGACTCGCCGCCCGCAGGCTGCGCATCTCTTTCCTCGCTGCAAGATGTCAATGCCTCGCTGCAAGATGTCGATGCAAGACTACCGCACTTATGCTGCGCCCGCGTAGGTTTCATTTATCAACGTTTCTAAAGTTAAAATATGAACTCCATGTGCATTGTGAAAAGTACATATTTGGGTCTTTCATTCATGATTTTGGTTATTGCTCCTACGTTTTGAACCTAACACTTCTCCTTGGTAATTTACAGACCATCAGTGAACCCTGTCACTGTCAGTAGCACTCAGGTCAGTGTGTGCTCAGATGTCAGGGAAAACGTGGAGGAATATCCTCAATTGAAGGTATAACGTTAAAGTTTAGCAGGGCTTTTTCATGTACTGTAGCCTACTTGTCCTTCAGACAAGTGAACTCATCACAAGGAAAAAGTAATGTGTTCACACATAATGTAGGCTACAAGTCAAGCCCTTCAAATGACATTGCTGTTAGCATGTAAATATGAAATATGATGACAGTTATGACCAGAGAAGACCGGATTGCTTATTGTTGAGTACTAGCTTGTTATTGACAGATTGAGCCCTAAAGTGTTTATTTATGAACCTAGCAACTGGAAGAAGGGAACTGATGAGAATCGCAATAAGTCATCATTGTAGGATAAGGTTATGAGGTAAAAGTCCCAATGTATATCCGTCCATACTAATTGTATTTTCTTCCTCTGTGGCTTCCATCTGCAGAGTTGGCTACCCCCTGATCACACATACCATGTGTGCAAATACATGGACCTGCCATCACCAGGGGATCATGCTTCATTTGTGGCACAAATTAGAGTCCAGGTCAGGACAGAGGATGAGGCAAGGGAGTGGGTGAAGGCAGCAAAACACTCCGGGGTAACATGGAGGGTCCAAAGAACCATTCCATGTCTGGCAAAGCGCGTTCTTTTCAGGGTAACAGTTAAAATGTCTTGTGCCGGCTCCAAACAGTCACGTATCAGGCGGATGGCATTCACATAGGTTCTCAACTCCTTCCACTTTACGTTTATATAGTGAATATAATGTTTTGTTTAGGTGGACTACAAGTGTCAGCACCATGTTGATGTGAGGTCTATGACGGCCAATTCGAGACCTTCATCTAAAAACACATGCTGTCCAGCCACAATGTCTCTCACCCTGAAACAGTGCCAGCCTCTAAGGCGGCGGATTAGCCGGTGAGTTGAGAGATGTATGCAGGTCTACTGTACGCTGATAATCATGTTGTTATATTCATCCTTGGCTTAAACTTAACATCCTCGTTAGCAGAGTATTTTTTTCCATTTTAAACAGTCCTGTATCAGCTTCTCTCACTCCAACCATCTGCATGTCCACCCTCACCACACCATATACCTTCTTTTAGGCCTCCGCCTTTTCCTTCAGCTCTATCTCCAGCATCCTTACCCCTACCAGCTTGTCTCCTATCTGCCATGTCCAAAACCAAGCTCTGCCTCTTGTTTAGTTATTTGTCAGACAATGCCACCACGTGTAAACTTTCCTTTTCACTATTGGTGGTAGAATTCTGGTAGCATTCTGTCACAAATCATTCTTAAGACACTTCTCCACCCACTCCACCCAGCTTGCACTATCTTCTTCACCTCTATTTTACGCTCTCCATTACTTTGGATAGTTGACGCCAAGTATTTCAACTCATCCACATCCTCCTTGTTACCTCACCAATCCACTGATTCCCTCATTCACTGGCTCAAACTTAACATAATGTTGATATGATTCTGTCAACAGCTGCAAGGACAGACACATGCCTGACTTCCCATTGGAAGTCAGGGTAAAGAACACCCACAACCACAACCTGTTTGTGGCCGAGGCCCTTGGGCACAGAGATGTGGGGAAGGCATCAAATGAGAGCCTGACGAGGCTTTTTGAAATCGGCCACTCTCCCACATCAGCACTTTGTGTGTTGAAGCACGACCTGCAAATGCAGTATGGCGTGAGATATGTCCATGCCTCAGCGAACAGAGAGATATGCCCAGACCTCCAGTTTGTCCAAAGGTGCACTTTTTTTAAAGATATTAGTTATATTATGATATTGTAGTTATTATGTATGTATTGTCAAATGACCCCTCACATGATTGGGGTTGAGACTGTATAATACTATGTTGATGATGGTTGTGTATGTGTCACACATTTGAACACATATGAGCAGTGGAGTGGGATGTATAGTTTGAAACGGTATACAGCATGCATATTATAACTTTATTGGCTAACATTTTTTTGTTCAGACTCTTCCAAAAGGTGTGCAGGGGAGAGTATGGTGCACAGCAAGGCCCTTCTATGCTGGAAGCTCTGGAACGACAGGTGGTGGAGTAGAACACCAAGTGTGGAGAAGTGTGTGCCAGGATGACCACTTCCTCTGCTGGAGCTCCTCTCATCGCGATATGCTCCCCACTGATGAAACGCCTTCACACCAACAAGCACAGTGGGGAGCTCTGCTTCATCGACTCCTCGGGGAACATGGACAGAGAGAACTGCCGGGTCTTCCTCCTCCTCACACACACATGTGCAGGTGGCCTTCCCCTTGGGATCATCATCACTCAAGCGGAGGACAAAGGCACAATCTTTGAGGGGCTGGAGCTGCTGAAAGGGCTCATTGGAAGGGAAGGCTTTGCAGGGAAAGGACAGGCAGGACCTGGCGAGTTCCTGACAGATGACTCCAGTGCAGAGAGGGGAGCTCTAAAGCAGGCATTTCCTGAGGCTACACTGCTGCTCTGCTCCTTCCACCTGCTCCAAGCTACCTGGAGGTGGCTGTGGAGGAAGGAGAGTGATGTGGAGAAGGGAGACAGGAAAACCCTCTTTGCCTTCATCAGGGACATGTTGTACAGCAGGGAGGTCTCTGAGGTAGACAGGCTGTACAGGCAGGCCAGGGAAAATCCCGTTGCTGTCAGGTTAGTGTGGAGTTTAGAGACAGTTAGCTTTACAATAGTGAAGATACTTAGTTGACAAATGGTAATTTCACAAATTTCATGCCTGTAACATTGCATACATACAGAAGGAGATGCACCTCTATAGTTAATGTAATACACTTTTTGTCTTGTAATCCATTCCAGGTACCGTAAATACCTGGTCTACCTGGAGCGGCTGTACAACAGGAGGGAAGACTGGGCGCTGAGCTTCAGAGTGGAGCTGCGTACTCGAGGGAACGACACAAATAACTTTGTGGAGGCGGCGATGCGTGTCCTCAAAGACAAGATCATGCTGAGGACCAAAGCGTTCAACCCTCCGCAGCTCTTTGATATGCTCACCTCCCGGCTGGAGACATAATATGTAGCCCGCATCACTGATGTTGCCCTTGGCCACAGAGAGGCTTTCCAGCGTTCCCGCTTCTTGGCTAATGACAGCAGCATTGAAGCCAGCGACATTCAGCAGGTAACAGTTTTAAATACTACTACTACTACTACTACTACTACTACTACTACTACTACTACTACTACTACTACTACTACTACTACTACTACTACTACTACTACTACTACTACTATTAGATTCACAGAAACTTTCAACACTGAGTTAGTGTTTAAACAGAATCTTCTCTTTCTTAATGTCTGACAGATTGAGGAGAAGCTGTTCAAGGTCAAGGGGTCGACATCAATGTATGAGGTGGACATGGAGTCTGAGCTGTGCACCTGTCCAGCTGGCACCAAGAAGCAGTGGTGCAACACTACCACTGCTTGTCCAACAATTACATTCCCACTACTGCTGAGCAGAAAGCTGAGCTTCTGAAGCTCACATCAGGAGATAATTTTGGGTTTTTATGATTTATAATGATAAAATTATAATAATTTATTGCATTTATAGAGCCCTTTTCCATCAAACAATGCTCAAAGTGCAGTGGGAGAGGAAAAAGGGGCACACCACATCACAACCAATGTGTAGCAGGCTGCAGCTTGTGCACACTACAGCTCACCACACATCAGCTAGTGAAGAGGTGAAGAAGAGGGTAAAAAGGAGAAGGGGGACAAGGAAGGACTAGTACTAGATTATTTGTATGAAAATGTCAGCGGGTACGCAGGCAGGCATTAGACAGTACTAATGCGCGATCGTGGAGGCAAAGAACCTTAGCTAATTACTGCCCTAATAACACAGTTGCCTACCAAAAACAAAGAAATACTCCTACAGTAAAATATAAATTATTTGTGCTTTGCTATGTTTACGTAACCCAAACAACGTGCCTAGCAACAGGCATTAAGAATTATAACAATTCTTATGCTTGGAGTGCTATCATCGCAAAGACCATGGTACAATCTACTGTAGTCTATTAGACTTGCTCATCTCAACATTGTTTTTGTATTTTCAAGCAACCGTATCTGTGGACTTCTTCCAACCTCTGAGACAGTTCAGTCTGCTGGAGGGAACGCCATATCAGTCACTCCTGGGTAGGTGATCACAGTCAGGTTAGGTCACACAATACACTGTGTCAAAGTAGCAACAGGTTCTAGTAGAAGAATACATTTTCGACTACAGCTGTGTTTGCTCTGTGTTCCCTAGTAGTGCACGATATAGTTTGTTTGCCATTCTGTGTGAAGCTGCAGGAGGTCCAGACCAGGATGTTACCCCAGAGAGCGGAGGTGCAGAGGGGACTGCTGGACAACGGAACCCTGCTTTTGAGGAAACAGGTGTCCTTGTTAAACGGTGTGTGTGTGTGGGGGGGGGAAATCAGCTCAATCATGTGTGTTGGGTATTCTTTGTGTTGAACCCTCACCTCAGAAATGAATAAAATGAATAAAATGTTTTTGTTTTGACCTGTGAACTAAAAATAAAAAAAATAAAAAAAAGTTCATAATCAATCATGTGGGTGGGACAGACAGTAATACTTATGCACCTTTTTAAAAGCAGTGTGTGCAGACGTGAATGTCCTGCTGATGAGGGAGATTCTTTTGGTCCAATGGAAGAGGACCCTGAAGTACATGTTCCTCTGCCTGGTCCGTATCATCCTGTATCATCATCATTGTTAACAGTGTTTGTTAATAGAATAGAATAGAATAGAATAGACTTTATTGTCGTTGTACAGTTGCCTATACAATGAAATTGTAGTGGCTCTTCCGAAGGTGCAAAAAAACCACAAAACATATTCACATATTCACAAACATATACACATATAAGATAAACATTTATGAACATGTCTTATGTCTACTGTTCATTGTTCTGATGGTCCATGGGTAGAAACTGTTGGACAGAATGTTTGTTCTAGCCTTTATGCTCCTGTACCTCACTCCAGAGCGCATCAGGCTGAACAGGTGGTGACCAGGGTGGAGGTGGTCTTTAAGAATCCTTCCTGCTCTGGAGAGGCACCGAGAGCGTGCCACGTCATCCAGGGAGGGCAGGGGACAGCCGATTATTTTTTCCGCTGACTTCACCACTCTCTGCAGTCTCTTTTTGTCCACTACTTTGCAGCCAGCGTACCATGCTGTGATGGAGAATGTCAGCACACTCTCAATGATGGAGTGGTAGAAGGTTACCAGCAGCTTCTCCTCCCCCTGTTTCTTTTGAGAACTCTCAGGAAATGGAGTCGCTGCTGGGCCTTCTTTACCACCGCTGTGGTGTTGGCTGACCAGGTGAGGTCCTCTGAGATGTGGGTTCCCAGGAACTTAAAGGAGGGGACTCTCTCCACAACGTCTCCGTTGATGTAGAGTGGAGCAGGGTCTGCCTTTACCTTTCTGAAGTCCATGACCACATCCTTGGTCTTCTTGATGTTGAGAGTCAGGTTGTTTGTGACACACCACTCTGTCAGCCGCTGCACCTCGTCCCTGTAGGCTGACTCATCCCCTCCGGTTATGAGCCCCACCAAGGTGGTGAATAATAATAATAATAGTGGTGAATGTGGTTCAGTGTGACTGCCATACAGACAGAGCACTGTGGTATTCAGCGATTCTGCTGAGATTGGGATAGCATTGCGGATAATGGACATTTTTAGAACTGTTCCCTCACTGTATGTAAATTAATTCAAACCTATTTTCTTCTTGGATATCACAGATTCTGGTGGTGCCTCCATCGTGGAAAACATGATGGAGGATCTGAAAAGAAGAGGCCAAGAGGATCCCCTCTTCTTCGCTGGGTTGGTGAAGATGGCCAAACAGCATCAGCTGCTGAAGAACAACCCAGCTGCACTACTGTCAGCTGTCCACACCTTTGGAAGGAGCAGTACTCTGACCAGCAGACGGGCAGTCACTTTGAGGCGGGCCGCCAAACGGCCAGGCCCAATGATTGGCTGCCAGCCCACAGCTGTGGCACGGAGGAAGCAGAGCTGCGGCTCAAAAAGGCGCTTGTCTGCTGGGCGACCAGTCAAGCGGCACAACTTGACTTCTGCAGTGGCCTCAAACACCAGCCTGGCCAAAAAGCACTGAGGAACTGCCCCTCATCCACTACAGAGGCAGGACGCTACCGTACAGTGCCCCTCATCCACTACAGAGGCAGGACACTACCGTACAGTGCCCCTCATCCACTACAGAGGCGCGACACAGTGGATTACAGTGCCCCTCTCTCATCGTTCCTTCGAGGCAGGACATAATTTTATATTATTATATTATATATTATATTTTTTATTTTATAGTTTTATTTATTTATTTATTGAATGTTTTCTGTCTGCCCTACTAAGCTGTTTGACAACAAAATTTCCCCATTGGCGACAATAAAGGTTTTTTCATTCATAATATTTTGGTGCTCCTCTACCCCTTTGTATATATTGAAGACCCAAAGACGGCTCAAAAGGACAGTTTTGACTGCCATTGTATTTAATAGGCCTGCTATTGTCAATCTGTTCACTTCAATCTGTTCATATCAATAGGCCCTTTTCAATCAGTTCATATCAATCGGTTCTTTTCAATCAGTTCATTTCAGGTTCTAATGTTCATTTTTACAAATCTATACAAAACCAGATCTCACATGTTTTATCCTCAAGAGGATACATAGGCAGAACAACTGAAATAAATGAAACTTTAATCGACTCAAAAACTGCTTAATAATGAAACTTTAATCGACTCAAAAACTGCTTAGCTGGTGGGATGGACTCACACTCATGGACGCACATTTGCCATGTCTCTCCTGTGATGTTTTTATGTCCTCTACCTCTGTTTTACTAGTTCTGGTGAATAAATATCTGATTTATGTTTCAAGTACATGGTGGACATTAGGAGTACGCTACAGTGACATATTAACGGTAATGTTTAAAATAGCCACGCAGTCCGCGAAAATGTATGCAGTCCGCGAAAATGTATGCCGTTTCGGAGTCGAGCCCGCTGGGGGCGTGGCGAGCCCGCTGGGGGCGTGGCGGTCTACCCCAACTACGGTGGGAATCGTTAGGACGCGTCAGGGCCGCGTCCTAACTATTCCCACCGTAGTTGGGGTAGACCACGCCAACTTCTGGAATATGTAGGGGTGTTTTTTTTTTTTTTTTCTCAATCACTGACACCAAGAATAGGCGCGCGTTCCAGGGCCCACAGGGCAATGAGAGCCGCGGCCGTGCCCGCGGCGAACATTGACCGTTGGCCCGCGGCACACTCAGCGCCGCCGAGTTGCATACAGAGATGGGTAACCTATATCTAATCGTGCACCCCGTGTTACGTCACAAGCTAAAATCCAATGGGGTTGCGGAACGACCTGCGGGGCGGAAGAACAAGATACAGAGAACACTACTACATATTCCAGAAGTTGGCGTGGCGTGGGCGTGGTCTACCCCAACTACGGTGGGAATCGTTAGGACGCGTCAGGGCCTGGTGGTCTGTACGGAGGGTGAACCGCCGGCCGTATAGATAGAGGTGCCACCTCTCACATGCCCAGACACAGGCTAGAGCTTCGCGTTCGCCGACTGAATACCTCTGTTCGGTGGGGCTAAGAGCCCTGGAGGCAAAGGCAACTGGCCGCCCGACGCCGTCCTGAACCTGTGAGAGCACGGCACCCACCGCCCCGACTGAGGCGTCACAGGTGACGAGGGTAGGGCTGGACGGGTCAAAGTGGGCCAGGATGGGGGTTGTGGTGAGCTGGATCTTCAGCGAGTGGAACGCCCTTGAGCATGCTGCAGTCCACTTCCATGGCTCCTCTTTCTTGAGCAGTTGGCGAAGGGGAGCTGTGGTCTGAGAGTAGTGGGGCAGGAACCGTAGGTAATACGCTGTCATGCCCAGGAATGAGGCTACTTGGGAAGCAGAGGTGGGCTCCGGAATCCGGTGTATGGCGTCGACATTGGACAGGAGAGGTGTGATGCCCTTTGCTGTGAGGCGAAACCCCACAAAGTCGATGGCGGTAGCGGCGAAGGAGCATTTCTCTGTGTTCAGGGTCAGATTATTGTCCAGGAGGCCTGCAAACACCCTGTGAAGCCGCTCGTTGTGTGTTGGCACATCTGGGGCATGGACCACTGTTAAACGTTGGTTATTGCGTATTGGCTAAGACCATAACGATCGGACTACACACTGAACGGAGGAATCATACGCTGACAGACATGGTTCATGTTATCAAGGAAGCAACGTTTATTGTGGGAATGGTCACATATATAGGATCAGCTGGCTCAATCATTCATGTCACACAGCTGGTGTCAATCAACCAATTATGCCCCACTCACACTGGGATAGGGATGACTGGAGAGCACACTCATGTCAACACCCCCACTTGCTCTCACCTGACCAAGATGGAGAGAAAAATAAACAAATCAATAACAATCAGTAGCCTACAATTTCCATAACACTCTTTGGGGCTGTCATTCCATCAATCAAACAAACAAAAGCTGGCACTGATATTGTTCCTCTCCTGTGAAACAAGAATATACATCATCATCATCATCATTTACAAACAGTCTTCAGTTTTTCACTGGTATTCTCTTATAACACTTTGAAAAAATAAAGCAAGAAAACCAAAACAAAAATTGACCGCTTGGTCCTTACTCACACTGATGTGGTTTCTCTCCCAAACATAACCTTTGTGAACCTAACCAATTTGTCCTTAGTTACTGGTTTGGTAAACACATCAGCCACCATTTGATCTGTGGGACAATATTGCAAACAGATCTGTCCATTCTGTACTGTAGACCTGATGAAATGGTACTTTATATCTATGTGTTTGCATCTTTGTCTGCGGACTGGGTTCTTAGCTAATGCAATCGTTCCCTGATTGTCCTCATGGACAATGGGTGGTGCATACTTGCATGCATCCATATGTGTCAACAGTTGAGTCAGGTGTAAACACTCTTGGGTGGTTGCAGCTAATGCCATGTACTCCGCCTCACATGTGGACAACGCCACCGTTGGTTGCTTTTTGGTCTTCCATGAGACCAATGGACCATTCTCATGTAGACTAACACAGTAACCTGTTGTGCTACGACGGTCTGTGACATCTGCTGCCCAGTCAGCATCACTGAAAGCCTGTAATCTCAAATCAGAGTTACACCTTTTGTAACACAACACTTTATCACTGGTGCCCTTTAAGAACCTCAATACATGTTTGGCAGTGGCCCAATGCTCCTCGGTTGGTTTGGTAAAATACTGGGACAGTTTACTCACTATGAAACAAATATCTGGCCTAGTACACATAGTCAGGTAGATGAGGCTACCGACGACCTCTCTGTACCGAGTGACATCACTCATTAATCCTGCCCCTTCAGTGTAATTGAGTGTCTGCTCACAAGGCGTCGATCGGGGTTTACAGTTCTGCATGTCAAACCTCTCTAGCATGTTCTTTACACACTGCTTTTGTGACATTGTTACACATCCATCACACTGTTCAAAATCGATTCCCAGGAAATGTGTCAATTTGCCCATATCTTTCATCTGAAATTTCTTTGAGAGCATCTCTTTTACAACATTCAGTGCATTCTCGTTACTGGCAGCAATAACCAAATCATCGACCCATATAATCATGATCACTTTCTCATGTTCCGTTTCTTTAGTATATACACAATGATCTGCAGGGTTTTGCACAAACTCATTCACCATTAGATAGTCGTGTAATAAATGGTTCCAATTTCGGCCAGACTGTTTTAGACCATACAGTGACTTCTCTAGTTTACACACCACTGTCTCTGTGCCAGATGTCTGCTCATAACCCTCTGGCTGTTCCATGTATATCTCACAATCTATCGGTGCATGAAGATAGGCAGTTTTGACATCCATTTGATGTAAAATCAAATTCTCCTGTGCTGCTTTTTGCATCAACACTCGAACACTGGTTAAATCGGCTGTGGGAGAAAAGGTCTCTTCATAGTCAACACCCCTTCTCTGACTGTAGCCTTTTGCAACATAGCGTGCTTTGTATTTTTCTGAACCATCTGCATTTTTCTTGATTGTATACACCCATCTACCCCCCACTGCAACTTTGCCCTGGGGTAAGTTAGTCAAAGTAAACGTACCATTCTCTCTCAATGATTGCATTTCGTCGTCCATAGCACTGACCCATTCTCTAGACTTGGGTGACTTCACTGCATCACTGTAGGTCAAAGGTACGTTACACAACATTTTGTAGCAGTAATCAATGTTTACCTGTGCCTGGTCCTGACTTCCTACTTCATAGACACGGTCCCCAAAATAATCAGGTCTCTTCCTCTCCCTGGGAGGATAGCGTGGAGACTCCTGTTTCTCCCTAGTCTGCACCTGTTCGGGCCTGGTCACAGGAATATGCTCTTCAGCTGTCTTTGGACTCGCGTCCCTTTGCTTAGTCGTGCTGGCCCTTTGTGGCACATCACAGTCCTCATCATCTATTGATATCTCAGTCTGTGTCTGCTGCTCACCCATCGTCTTTGGCATAAATCTGACCAGTCTGTGCTTCCTCACCTTTCCACTGTCAGGATAGAAAACCAGGTAAGCTGGGCTTTTCTTGTCATGCCCTACAAAGAAGCCCTTCTCACTCCTTGGGTCTAGCTTTTTCTTATCCTGTTTGTAGGCATAACACACCGTTCCAAACTTCTGCATCCTAGACATATTGGGACGTCTCCCTGTCAGCATCATGTAAGGTGTCTGTTTTGTGCGATTGTTAAAACACCTATTTCTCACTACAGATGCAGTCTGTACTGCATAAGGCCATAACACCTTGGGTAGCTTGCTCTCTAATAACATGCATCGAGCCATGTCAAAGAGAGTCCTAAACTGGCGTTCTGCAGTGCCATTCTGATGTGGCGAATATGGAGATGATGTCTCATGTCTGATACCATTTCTTCTCAGTAGCCCTTGGTACTCTTTCCCTGTAAATTCAGTACCATTATCTGACCTGATACGTCTGATCCTACCATACGGGGCGTTGTCAGCTATGAACTGCTCTGTCGCCTGTACAGTATCACTCTTGTGCTTAAGAAAGTAGAAAAACACAGTACTAGTATAGTCATCTGTGAACGAAAGTGCAAATCTATGTCCATCTATGGACACTGGGTCAATTGGACCCGCTAGGTCTGTGTGCACCAACTCTAGAGCATTTTTGGCCCTTCTATCAGGCTTCCTGTTGAAGCTCTGTACAAACTTTCCCCGAGTGCACACTTCACAGTTCAGGTTAGACTTATCAAATTTTCCCTTAATTGACATACCATCAACAACATTCTGGAGTTTCAGAACATCCTCAAAATTACAATGTCCTAGAATTTCATGCCATGTCTTTAGATCAAAACAGCTCTTACTTTGATCACATTGGTCATCCACTGTGGGCAAATAATATAGTCTATTATGCTCATGGATGTGAAATGCAGTACCGTCTCTGTGCTGTAGGATGTCTTCTCCTGTTCTGAAGATCACAGTTGCCCCAGTGTCTGTGGCTGCTCTCACCGAGAAGATGTCCTGGGGGAATGAGGGGATGTACAGCGCCCCTCGCAGCGTTGTAGTCAGTCGCCTCCCTCGGCTGTCCATCAAGCACACCTCCGCATCTCCTCTGCGCTCTGCGACCCCTTTGCTCCTCGTGCCGTCCGCCAGCTCCACGCAGTGCGTCTCGGCCTGGAAACCGTCATCGAACACCTTGAACCTGGCCAGGTCGGTGATAATATGCGCAGTCGCACCGGTGTCCACCATCAGGCCCCTCGTAACACTGCGTCCTGGCTTGTCCTTAGCCAGAAACGCGTAAGTGTTGTCATGACCACTCACTTGCTCGGACACCCCTCGCGCGTCGTCCTGGTCCGGTCTCCTTTTGCAGGCGGCTCCTTGATGTGTGGAGCTCCTACAGTGGTTACACCACACCTTGCGTCGACAGGTCCTTTTGATATGTCCCTTTTGGCCACATTTGTAGCACACAATGTCTGTTCGCTGTGCGCTCTGGCTACGTGCGCTTTGGGCGTTCTGGGCACCCCGGTCAGACAGGGCTTGGGCTCGCATAACATTGTCCTCCGACGCCGTTACGCGCATTTTCTCAGTGTCCTCAAAACTCCTGAGCTTAGTTTTAAACACAGAAAAAGGCATGGTCTCGTCACTCTGTGTGACATGTATCGCAAAGGGTTTAAATGACTCGGGCAGTCCTTTCAATACCATAGCCACAAGTAGGCTATCACTCAAAGTCTCATCTGCATTCCTCAGTGCAGTTATTGCCCTTTCTGCACGAATGATATAGTCGGTCACTGTTTCACTGTTAGACTTTTGCAGTGTGGTCAACTCTGTATAGAGACTTATAACCCTTGGCTTCCCTGAACGCGCATAATAATTGCGCAATATCTCTAGGGCTTTCCGTCCGTCATCTGGTGCGTCTCGCATTATGAGCGACAAACTTTTGTCATCTAGAAACTGAATGAGCTCTGCGTAAATCTCTGCATTTTTCTCCTCATCTTCTCTCAACTCCTGAGCCGAAGCTGTTAAGGGAAGGTCTGTTCTGAGAGTGTCTTTCAGTTTCTGTAGCCGGAGATGGCCCGTGAACTTTGTTTCCCACAGTTCGTACCTTTCCTCATCTCCGTCAAACGCTAGTCGAGACCAACGCGAACTTCTTTCCGATTGTCTCGCCATGGTAGCACTCTGGGCCCATAACCTGTTAAACGTTGGTTATTGCGTATTGGCTAAGACCATAACGATCGGACTACACACTGAACGGAGGAATCATACGCTGTCAGACAGGGTTCATGTTATCAAGGAAGCAACGTTTATTGTGGGAATGGTCACATATATAGGATCAGCTGGCTCAATCATTCATGTCACACAGCTGGTGTCAATCAACCAATTATGCCCCACTCACACTGGGATAGGGATGACTGGAGAGCACACTCATGTCAACAACCACGATGTCATCCAAGAACACCGCGACCCCAGGGATACCAGCAAGGATGGTGGTCATGACCTTTCTGGAAGCAGCTGGGGGCGGAGCTAAGCCCGAAAGGCATTCGGGTGTACCGGAAGACCCCAGCGTGCGATACAAAGGTTGTCAAGTCTCTGCTGGCTGGGTGGAGGGGAACCTGGAGATAGCCCTGGCGCAGGTCGAGCTTTGTGAAAACCGTGGAGCCGTAGAAGTGGGTGGTCAACTCCTCTGAGGTAGGCAAGGGATATTTATCTGGAATCACCGCCTTGTTGACAGACCGCAGGTCCACACAGACTCTCAACCCCCCTGACTTTTTCTTAGCGATGACCAGGTTTGAAATCCAGGGGGCGGCGTTGACCGGCTCGATGATGCCTGCCTGCAGCAGCATGTTGAGTTCCTTTGTGACATCATCCCTCAGAGCGAGAGGGATCCGGCGCAGGGGCTGCATGACTGGTGACACCTCTGTGTTCACCAGGGGTCTGTGTGTGAAGGCTGTGAGGCAACCCAGTCCATCGAACAGCGCTGGCCATTTCTGCTCCCAGGTGGAGGTGACATGTTGAATGGCTGACCCACTGTCGTCATGCAGTGTGAATCCCAGGCCCGTGAACAGGTCGAGGCCCAGCAGATTGGCACTCCGCTTAGCGATGTGGAATGGGAATGCAGACATGTGCTTAGATCCATAGTGCACTGGTACCTGAAGGATGCCCACAATCTCTATCTTAGAGCTATCATATCCGCACAGAGGAGTGGAGGGCTGCTGCAATGGCAGGTGGGCAAAGAATTTGTTGTAGGTGCTGAGATTGAGAAGAGACGCAGCCGCGCCTGTATCCAGTAACAAGGAAAGGCTGACCTCACCCAGCTGCACTGTGCATGTTTTAAAGCTCACATGGTTTGTAGACACAGTTCTAATTTCAGTATGGTCGCTGCGAGTTGAGCGGGGTCTGGACTGTGGGGGATGAGCCGCAGGAGCAGACCTGCACACTTTAGCAAAATGGTTGGGCTTCAAACAGTTCCTGCATGTCTGCCCTCGAGCTGGGCAGTTAGGAGCCCGTGCATTGTGTGAGCTAGCCCCACAGTTATTACAGCTATCAGAGCTACGTGTGTTCCCCTGTCTGCGAGCTTGCTGCACTGGGAACCACGCATCTGTGTCCTCTTGGCTGTCCTGGTAGGCAGGCTGAAGCTGTTGCGTGAGTGAGGCCGTGGAGGCGGAGTCGGAGCGTGAGCTGGCAGTCAGCATGCTAGTACACTGTAACGCTGATTCTACCTGCATGGCTTTAGCTAGAGCATCATCTAGTGCAGGGGTGCCCAATACGTCGATCGCGATCGACCGGTCGATCGCAAAGGTAGTATGGGTAGATCGCATGGCATTGAACAAAACGGAAAAAAAAATAAAATAAAAAAAGTTCGCCTATCATCCATCCTCACTATGGCTTTTGCCACTTGATTGACGTACAGGTAAGCCAGTCTGAGATCTGATCTTTTCACCTACACCTAACACGCGGTTCACCACGCATGCGCAGTCAACAGCACCAACTACAAAATACAAAATACCGGCGAGACTAATTACCTAGTTAGCCTTCCAATTTCTACTATTTACTATATAATACTAAATAAAGGCTATACAAATGAGTGGGGAAGCTGGACCAAGTAAGAAACCAATAACGTATAACTTTTTTACACGATGTGATATTGGAAATGCGTCTTCTGTTTGTTGGATCAGTAGTTGGCTATGGTACTGCAGACTGGCTGTCAGTGTGTGAGTGAGAGAAAGTGAGTGTGTGTGTGTGTGTGTGTAAGAGAGTGAGAGAGAGAGAGGGAGAGAGAGGGAGGGTTTGTGCTATGGCTCCCTATGCAGACTGGCAAATGTGTGTGTGTGTGTGTGTGTGTGTGTGTGTGTGTGTGTGTGAATGTGTGTGAGCGAGAATAGCAAAGAGGGAGGGTTTGTGATGGTCTTCTCCTGTGGCTGTGTGACAGAGAGAGGGAAAGTGTATTGTGAGTTTACTATGCAGGCTGGGAACTGTGTGTGTGTGTGTTTGTAGTACGTGCATGTACGTTTGCGATGTTGAAACTAGACTGGTAGATCTTGGCAGACTGGCTACTTGAAAAGTAGACCTTGGTTCCAAAAAGTGTGAGCACCCCTGATCTAGTGTTAGCTCATCTGGCTCCAAAAGTAATTTCTCCCTGATTTTGTCACACAATGTCCCTTCAATAAGCTGATCCCGTACGATTTGATCGTGAATCACCCCGTAGTTGCATTTTCGCGCCAGATCCCTGAGATCGGTCACATAGCTCAGAACAGACTCACCGGGGCGTTGAAGCCGTTTTCGTAGCTTGTACCGCCGGAGAAGCACCCGTTGTTTGCCGGCAAAGTGATTAGTGAGGAGAGCGACAGCTTCCTCGTAGGTCTCAGCGCAGCCGAGGGCTCGGAATATCCTCTGACCCTCCGTACCGAGACAGTGACGGAGCAGCGCCATTTTCCGCTTGTCGGAAAGTTCTGTGAAGTCCATGGCGTCTAGGTAGACAGTAAAGTCATCCAGCCATCCTTCCCACGGAATAGGAGGCTCGCCGGGCAGAGACAAGAAAGGTGCCGGTGGTGGCAAAGTAAATTCAGCCATCTTCGTCGCCAATATTATGTTTGTGTTGTGCTAATAAATGTAGATCCACACAGGTATACAAACTGAGCTCCGTTTACTGCCATTCATTCTGACAACACACACACACCGTCGTAAAGCTCTAACAGATGTACGTAACGTGACGTCGTAAAGGGCAACAAAGTGCTGCAAAGACAATGACACTGTCGTACATAACAGATACCACTTTATTTAAAGAACTCAGGTTAGCTACCCCATTAATTGCCAGGACAGCAAAGGGGTGCTACATACTAGGGATGGGACAGAATAATCGATTATTCGAATATTGGTTTCCAAGGGTCAAATAACATTTTTCATTATTTTCTATTCAAATAAATGCAAATTAACGGACAGAACTAATGTCGGTTTTGTAGCACTATTTGTTGTTGTTTTTGAATTAACCATGTACAGAAAAACAATATACACAATACACAAGCATAATATTAATATAGTTCCATAATTATTATTACTATAGTGTGGAACGGGATGAGAGTCTGACATCATTCAACTGGGTGCGTCATTCAACTTGTGTTTACAGTTGGGCTACTTGTTTTTAGCCTAGCCTAGCCTTGTGATGTCTACGTTGCTAGTGTAGGAATATGCACGTTTTGTTGGTCTCTTAAAATATATATTTTTTTAAATAGCAGTGTTTACATCTCATGGCTCTATGGTAGATCGCATGCTGAAAGTCCGAAAGGAGAAAGAGTGAGAGTATCAGTTGAAGTTGATTGATTGATTGATTTGATTGATTTTATTTATTTGTTCAAGGGTACAGTACATGAATGAACACTTAAATGGAATGCGCACATATCATCAGTGTAAATGTACCCAATTATGGCCATAGGCTAATTTCCGTTGGTGGTCCTCCTGCCAGAAGTAAGAGGGCATTTCCTAATGGAAAAAATCAGGTTATGGGGTAAAATAAACACATCATATAGATACAGTTGTAGGAGTGACGGCAATAACAGGACAATGTAGTAGTTTTGCCGGTATAAAAAATCATATGCGCTTTATTCTCACTCTCTTCATACGTACTGACAACCACAACATTCACTCCCCTCCGTCCCACTTATATTACGTCATATCACCCGCTAAGCAGCATGGGTGATGTAGTACCCACAAAAATACAACAGTGCTTTATACAAGGCTGGAACGCCGTGAATTATGAATGCTCTAACTCGCTAACTCGCTGGTCACTAAACACGTCCCCCCAGAATTCACAGGAACCGGCCCCAAAAAACGGTCAGGGACTCTGATAATGGATGTCATTCCATTGCTATGCGGATGACACACAGCTCTACCTCAGAGTCAACCCCACCTCCTCTGCACCCCTGCCACTATCCACATTAACCACCTGCCTGGAGGAGATAGAGGCGTGGATGAAGCTCAACTATATACAACTAAACAGCTCCAGAACTGAAGCCATCCTAGTCGGCACACCACACCAGGTCCGGTCATCCACCATCACCAGCAATACCTTCACTGGCCAGAACATTCCCCTCTCCTCATCTGTTACCAACCTGGGCGTCAAAATGGACCCTCACCTCACCTACGAGACCCACATCAATCCATATCCATATCCAAGACAGCTTTCTTTCACCTAAGGAACATAGCCAAACTCCGTCCCGCACTCACTCTGGCAGATGCAGAGAAGCTCATCCACGCCTTTGTCTCCTCCAGACTGGACTACTGTAACGCACTCCTCATCGGGATTCCTAGCAGCTGCCTCCAGAAACCCCCATCCTCAAATCACTTCACTGGCTCCCCGTCTCCCTCAGAATCGAATTCAAGGTCTCCCATCTCGAATTCAAGGACCCCCAGGAACAAGCTCCACACCATGGGAGATCGGGCCTTCTGCTCGGCTGCTCCCAGGCTGTGGAATGCTCTCCCTGACCACCTAAGGGCACCACAGTCTGTGGATGCTTTTAAACGAGGCCTTAAAACCCACCTTTATAATAGAGCCTTTTTTTAGCCTTTTAATTGAAAATGTTTATTGTTTTATCCTCCTGTTTTTAATTGTAGCACTTTGAGATTTCTTATGTAAAGTGCTTTTATAAATAAAATGTATTATTATTGTTATCATGATAACCCACCCAAAGCGACTCCTGCGCCCCTGAGCAGGCACAGGAGACCGAGGCAGGGGAAAAACAGCAGGCGGACGTTTGGCAGGCCTCGGACGGCAGGCCAGGGAGTCTGCAGGAGCTAGGGTCGGGGCTATTCTAACAGGGGGGCGACCGCGGTTGGGCGGGTGGGCCACCTCGACGGGGTGGTCCAAGTCCAGATGAGCTGGCTTAAGGCGATCCACCAAGATGCGTTCCTTACTACCCCCCATGTCGATAATAAAGGATTTGTCGCCTGCCTCCACGACCCGGTAGGGACCATCATAGGGCGGCTGCAGGGGGCCTCGATGGGCGTCGTGGCAGATAAAGACATACCCCGCTGCCTGCAGATCAGGCGGGACACGCACCTGGGGAACGCCGTGGCATGAGGTAGAGATCAGCAGGAAGGACTTGGCCTTGTCCAGCAGAGCACTCCTCTGTTCCGGTGCTGACCAGAGGGCCGTAGCACAGGGGAGGAAATCTCCTGGAACCCGGAGGGGTTGGCCGTACACGAGCTCAGCAGAGGACGAAAGGAGGTCCTCCTTAGGTGCAGTACGGAGTCCCAGCATCACCCAAGGAAGCCTGTCGACCCAGCCGTTGCCCCGGAGATCGGCCTTAAGACCGTCATGGACCGGTGAAAACGTTCACACAGGCCATTGGCCTGTGGGTGATAAGCCGTAGTGCAGTGGAGGGAAACACCCAGCTGCTGAATAAAGAAAGTCCATAAGCCAGAAGTGAACTGGGCCCCCCGATCAGAGGAAAGGTCTGAGGGGAGCCCAATGCGCGGGCCACCTCAGCTGTGGTAGTCTCAGTCAGTGGGACGGCCTCCGGCCAACGGGTGGTCCTGTCCACCATCGTCAGAAGGTGAGTGTACCCCCTGGAGGCGGGAAGGGGCCCCCCCAGATCGACGTCCAACGGGGCCTTAACATGCCAATGGATCTTTGCACGTTGGCATGCCACGCAGGTCCTGACACACCCACCAATGTCAACCTTCATACTGGGCCAGACGAAATTCGCCGCAATAAGGCACTGCGATGGTTTCCTGCCTGGGTGTGAGAGGCTATGTATGGCCTCAAAAACTTGTCGTCTCCATGCATGTGGAACCACTGGGCGCGGCTGCTCCATGGACTTGTCACAAAGCAGTGTTGTGCCGCCGTCACTGAAGGGGACGTCCGCCAACTGGAGGCCAGTAACCTTAGTCCTACATGCCTGGATGTCCGGGTCCGAAACCTGATCCGCAGCCATACGGGCGTAGTCGATGCCGAGGTGGACAGCCCTGATGGTGGCACGAGAGAGGCAGTCAGCTACGGGGTTGTCCTTCCCCACCACATGCCGGATGTCTGTAGTGAACTCGGAGATAAAAGCCAGATGACGCTGCTGCCTGGCAGACCACGGCTCCGACACCTTAGCCATGGCAAAAATCTATGGTTTGTGGTCCACAAAAACAGTGAATGGACGAGCCTCCAGCAGGAAACGGAAGTGCTGGACTGCCAAGTACAGGGCGAGGAGCTCTCGGTCAAAGGTGCTGTATTTTTGCTCACTGGAACGGAGCTGTCGGCAAAAAAATGCCAGGGGTTGCCAAACCCCCTTGACCAGCTGTTCGTAAAAGGCTCCGACGGCATAATCTGAGTCATCAGTTGTCAAGGCCACGGAAGCCTCAGGCACGGGGTGAGTCAGCATGGTCACGCTCGCGAGGGCTTCCTTGGTGTCTTTGACATTTCGTCAGACCATGCGATGACGTGCTTGGGGGTCTTGTCCTTGAGAGCCCCATACAGGGGTCGCATTAGGTGGGCAGGGATGAATTGATGGTAGAAATGCACCATCCCCAGGAACTCCTGCAAAGCTCTAATGCTGGTAGGGCGTGGGAGCTGCAGCACAGCGTCCACCTTTGATGGCGGCTGTGGCGCAGGAGGTAGAGCCGCCATCTAATGATCACAAGGTCGGCAGATCGGCAGTTCGAGCCCCGGCTGGCCACATGTCGAAGTGTCCTTGGGCAAGACACTGAACCCCAAATTGCTCCGAGTGAGCGGGCCGGCGCCTTGCATGGCAGCTTGCCACCATTGGTGTGTGAATGTGTGTGTGAATGGGTGAATGAGAGGCCGTTGTAAAGCGCTTTGGAATAAGGCGCTATATAAGTCAGTCCATTTACCATTTATCCATTTATGGCAACGGGACCGCCCCAGCAGTAGTGATCAGTGTTGCCACAGTTACTTTGAAAAAGTATTCTGATTACTGATTACTGATTACTCCTTTAAAAAGTAATCTAGTTACTTTACTGATTACTTGATTTAAAAAGTAACTAAGTTAGATTACTAGTTACTTTTTTAGTTACTATTGGCAGCTGCCTAGGCACCCGACCCCCCCCCCCCCCCCCGCAACATAAAAATGAAAACTGGTTTTGCCAAAACTCACTTTATTTTAACAGTAACTTAAATTACATAATTAAACTTTAAACAATAACTTAAAACAACAAAATAAAGAGTCTTTCTTTGCCTCACCCAACATAAATACTTGTTTTTAAACAATAAAATAAATATAATCTTTATTTAACACAGTAACTAGCAAGGAGTGGTTTCACAAAACCTAAAACCTACCCTGACCATTCAGATATGATCCTAATATAATCCTAATCCTAAACTGGGTGAGTCTGAGTTTATCAATGAAGAGTGAACTCAGCTGTCAAGACTGGAAGGAGGCCATGAACACGCTATGGAGGCCATGAACACGCTATGGAGGCCATGAACACGCTATGGAGGCCATGAACACACTATGAGTGAAACAGTGGAAAGGGGCGAGTAAACCAGTGGTTGTATCTCATTAACAGAAGCTTCTCAAACCTCTTGTCAGAAAGTCTGTTCCTTCTAGGCGTGAGCACCAAACCTCCCAGACTAAAGAGCCGCTCTACAGGAGCGCTAGATGGGGTTGGAGTGTTATACTTCAAGAAAATGTTCTTAATGTTTGGATACTGATTCAGAATCTGAAGCTCATGCCCTGACCTCAAGTAGTCCATGACTTCCTTTTCTGCCGAGTAGGTCTCCTCTGGCTCCGCCTCAAAAGCAAAAAAGTCCATCTCGCCTTGGTTGGCAGTCGTGGTGGGTACACTGGCAGGGCTCTGTGCTGCAGGAGCAGTTTTGCGACATTCTGCTGTGAGAAGCTCCTTTACTTGCTCCCTCCTACCTTCATCTCTCAGCCATCGGAGTTTGAATTTTGGACAACTAGCAGCTGCGAGAAGGGCATCTTTGTTGTCCAGCACACTGGCAAAACGAGTCTGGATAGCCTGAAAGATATAATTTGATATGTTTATTATTATCTAGTTGTAGCCTATAAGGTCTATTATTTATACCTTTATTTACTAATTATGTATGCAATTAGTTTGTGCAACTGACAACCTACATACTGCAGTATGGTGTGACTCTGCTCCATGTTCATGAATAGTGCAATGAAAATGTATTTATTTATCTTTAAGATGGAACAACATAGCATACCTGCACTATGGCATCTGGAAGGCCTGCAGTCATCTTGGATAGGGTGTCTTTCACAGCAAGGGTCTTCTGCATCAGGACTTCAAGTGTGGGCAGTAAAGTCCCATACGGACAGTCACCTTGTAGGATATCCAGTGCTATAGTTAGAGGCTTCATGACGGTACAGTACTCATGCAGGTACTGGTACTCCTGGTCTTTGAAGCACTTCACTCCCAGCTTGTTGCACAGAGTAGTCAGCTCATTCATGGGGATTTCTGCGATTCTCTTTATGGCTTCGTAAAAGGAATTCCACCTTGTGGATGTCGGTACCAGGAGCTTTCTTTTGTTAACCTCCTCCACCGTTTCTGACGCAACGGTAGATCGGCTTGCTTTCGTCCAGAGAGCTGTGCATTTTGCTGTGCTGCTCCTATACACAGCCTTGCTCTCTGGTTTGGAAGTGATGTACTTCTCCACATCACTTGTAGAAATAAGGTTGAGGGTATGTGAAGCACACCTTTGGTGCGGGGGAAGAATCAGCTGGCCATCACTATCATCCTCAGCTGATAGGATTTCTGACACATCTAAAAAAGTGACATCATCCGTGGCCTCCTCCACCGTCTCATCATCGGACTCTGTGACAGCAGGCTGATAGACTTGAAATGCCTTGACAAAGTTAGATCCATTATCTGTCACTGTTGCTACTACTTTGTTGATTAGTCCATATGAAGAGTGAATGTTTTCGATTTCTGCACCAATAACATCATACGTGTGTCTACCGCGGATTCTCCTACACGCCAATGCAGCCTTGTTGCGGTCTAATGTGGATCTACTAATCCAGTGGAGCGTTACTCCCATATAGCTCCTATTGTTAGCTGTCCAAATGTCCGCTGTAGTTGACACATAGTCGACCTCGTTCAGCGCAGCCTTCAGATGTTTTTCCATCTCTGCATACTCCTTCTCCAAGTACGAAGAAAAAGATGTTCTGTGAGGTAGCTCGGCATTGGTAGTAGTGGGGATCTTGTTAATGATGGCACGGAAAGAGGGCGAGTCAACTGTGTTTATGGGCAGCATTTCCTCTACAACATACCGCCCGACCAATTTATTCAACTCTCCCACACTTACAGGTTGTGATTTTGTAGGCCTACTGAAGTCCAGCTTTTGTTGCTTGAGCGGTGTGGGACCTCCCGCAGAAGTCGAGGCCGCGGTCTCTGGGACTTTCTCCGCGAGCTTGACTGTGCTGTGCAGAGATTCCAAATGTTTCTTTAAATTTGATGTTGTGGTTTTACCACAGGACAATATTTTCTTTCCAGCACAGAGTGTACAACGAACATTTATGTTCTTGTCATCCTTTGCTGACACAAACTCAAAATAATCCCTATATTTCCAGCTATTTAACGCATATCTCTGTTCTCGCTCCATTATACGCTTCTGTTTACACTGTGCAATCAGCGTGGTGATACACGTGAGCGATTCTGCTGCACCTCGTGTTGAAAACGTGATCACTGACGTCACTCCCCAAGACGCGAGAAAAGCAATAAATGTTTGTTTACTATCGAACATTACAAAGAAATACTGCATTTAGCCTAAGTTATGAGGTAGTAACGCAATAGTAACGCACAGTCACTCGAATAAGTAACTTTAATCAGATTACTGATTTGGAAATAGTATCGCGATAGAATACTCGTTACTGGGAAAAGTAATCAGATTAGAGTATCGCGATACTTAGTATCGCGTTACCGGCATCACTGGTAGTGATGGATGGAAATCCATGGCAGGCAGTCCAAACTGGCACTTCGCTGGGTTGATGATTAATCCATGTTCCCGGAGGCGACTGAACAGGAGACGGAGGTGAGATAGGTGCTCTGCCTTGGACGTGCTGGCTACCAGGATATCGTCTAGGTAGACAAACACAAAAGACAGGTTTCACAGCATGGCGTCCATCAACCTCTGAAAGGTCTGGGCGGCATTCTTGAGGCCAAAAGGAGTCTTCAAAAACTCCAAAAGTCTGAATGGTGTTATAACCGCTGTCTTGGGCAGCGGCCGAGTAGGTAGGTGTTGTGATGTCTGAGAACTCCAATAGAAGAGGGGAGAAATCGTCAGCCGGCGAGACAGCACTGGACAGCTTCATTGTGGCTGCATCACTGCGCTCGCATGACAAGGAGCCGAACGTCTCAGCGTTGACGAGTCGGCGGTTCCCCGCGTTGGCGGTTCCCCGCGTCCACCAGGAGACTGTTGGCGGAGAGAAAGTCAGCGCCTAAGAGGGGAGTAGACACTTTAGCCAACACAAAATCCCAGGTAAAACGCTGGTCAGCAAAACACAAACCCACAGTGCGCTTGCCAAAGGTAGCGATTGCACTGCCATTGGCAGCCTAGAGGGTGGGCCCCCGTTTCGCCGTTCTAATGTCTATTGCCGATACAGGCAGCACGCTCACCTGGGCACCCGTGTCACACAGAAAACGGAGGCCGGAGAGGGAGTCGGTGACGTACAGCAAACCTGCAGAATGGCCGGCACCCACAATTGCTAATGAGTGGCGGCCAGTGCGTTTCCCGACACACTGAAGTTGCATGGTGGCAGGCACTTCTTAGCTTTGTTCCCGAACTTTGCATGGTAAAAGCACAACCCAGACGGCCTCACAGCAGTAGCGGAGATGGAGACTTGGAACCCATACTCATCAATGGTGGCGGCGGCCGTTGCTGCAAAACACTTCTTCCCAGCTGAGAAAAATATATCCGCTTCCTTGGCTAGCTGACGAAAGTCTGTTTTGATAGAATTAGCCATTGAAAAATTAACCTGGTCTGGCAACTGTTGCAGAAAAAGCTCTTTAAAAAGAAAACACGGCTGGTGGTCACTAGGGCTGCAACTAACGATTATTTTGGTAGTCGACTAATCTGTCGATTATTTTTTCGATTAGTGGTGTGGCCGCGGCAGTGGCCGCGGGCTCCAGTGCATGTTGTACCTCACCTTCTCAAGTCTGCACACCTGTGAATGTCACCCTGTTGTCCAGTCTCTCTGGCTTAACATACGTTCCCATTGCAAATTCAAATAATGACTCATGAAATATTTGAATTTGGACCTTCCAAAACATTTAATACATACAATAATCAATCAATGAAACAAAATAAATAATAAATAAATTAAATAATACAAATGAAAGTGCAAATATAAACTTGGTCATGTGCAAATGTTTTAAAATAAAATAACAACTAAAAGTTTTGCCTTGCCCTGCACCACGTTTCGGATGCGGCTGTTAATCCGGTCCAGGGGGAACATGGATCCGCACACTACCCTTCCATCTCCAACAGCTGTAGGGGGAGAAGATGGGGGGGGGGGGGGTGAGAGGAAAGGAGGATGAGTTAAAGCAGACAGACTTCTAGGTCTTTTGTTTGCTGTGTGTGAGTGAGAGAAAGTGCATGTGTGTGTGTGTGTGTCTTACTCTGGTGATCTGCACGTTGTGGAGTTGTAACTCTTCAAAAACAAAGTGGCATTCAAGTCCAAAAAAGTTATTAAAAGAAAATAGTCCATCCTATTTGAAATCTTGCTGGGTCTGGAAGTCCAAAAATGACTCAAGAATAATGTATATTGCTTCTAGTGACGTTCAAGTCCAGAAAAGTGAGAACAAATATATAGTCCACCCTCCTGGACATTTAACGTAAATACAAAGTTCAAATAAGGTCTCAAATGTAAATAACACAACTTCTTCCAGTTCAAAATGACTCCCCCTTCACAAGTGCTTTAAATTGCAGTGCAGGAACGTGAGCATATCGACATGCTCTGGGGTGAGGCTCGCTCTCTTCTTTGAGGCGATGTTCCCAGCTGCTGAGAAGAGACGCTCAGAGGGAGTAGAGGTAGCTGGAATACACAAGAATGATTTGGCTTGTGATGCAAGGGTCGAATACTTGGCCTCGTTCAACTTCCACCATGACAGGGGACTTTGCCATTTTTGATGGAGGGCAGTGAGCGGGAGACAAGAGCATGTAGTCATTGCCACACTGATAGCGATTAGCGATAGCTAAGGAAAGTAAACAACACCTACACAAACCGGAAGAAGCACAGCACGGGCATTGAAAACACACTGCCAACTAGCGTTGTGGCGGTGTAATTGCAGGGTGACACAAGACCGACCGACGCAGAAGTAGAAATTGAAACAGCCCTCTGCGTCGCTGCGCGTAAATGGCGACGCAGAAGCATAAATCCGGCTTAACTAGCTATCTAACCTAACGTTACGCCAAGCTACAGCTGCTCACAGAGCTAGTTGATTGGCTAGCTAGCATTGCTGGCTAGACTACA
This sequence comes from Nansenia antarctica, assembly GCF_963989245.1. Taxonomy (NCBI): domain Eukaryota; kingdom Metazoa; phylum Chordata; class Actinopteri; order Argentiniformes; family Microstomatidae; genus Nansenia; species Nansenia antarctica. The sequence continues at coordinate 24,607,533 of NC_137685.1, read as the reverse complement.
GACAGCTCACGTTAGTAGGCTACGCTTGGCGCTGTTTATCTTACAGACAGCTCGCTGGTGGACTCAACATAATTGAAATAGCATTCACTTATCAAGCATCATTAATGATCATCCACCATGACTACCTGGTATTTTAATAGCGACCACCCCTCACTTCATTTCATCTCGCGTTCGCCTGGCTTCAACATGGAAAACCCCTGCTACGTAACGTTACATACAAGCGCCTCTGTCTGTCACACGCGTGCCACAGGGCAAATAAATTAATAGCACAAACGCTCATAGCATGTACAGCCCTGTCCATGAGACGTTGTTTTCCAACATGTAACAGTAAAGCTAACATAAACATTACGACCCTAACAATATAACGTTAGCCAGTTGGCTAACAACGTTAGCTAAAACTTACCCAGCTGATTCTTGCATGGCTCCCGGCTGCTTTCGTTTAAGATGCTTGTGCATCGCGGTGGTGCTGCTGTGGAATGCTAGTTTTGTTTTACATATATTACATTTCACGGACGAGTGTGGTTTGTCGTCCGTAAAATATTCCCAGACTTTGCTGAGTCTAGGTCTCGCTTTTCTCCGCTCATCTTCATGTTCTCGCCCCGCCATGCCATGGTTCATACTCTCTCTCCTTCTTTGCCGTATGCTGTTAGTAGGCTACTAGAGTTGTAGACGTGACACTGCCCCCAGCAGTTCCTGTAGTGCATTGCAATTACAAATGAACAGCGCGGCTCTGTATTATCGGCTCGTGTGTTTTTAATACGATGCGTCGACACTAAAATTCCACGATTATGTCGACTAATCGTTGCAGCCCTAGTGGTCACCCAGCAGAGCTAGCATGTGGTCCATCAGTCACCGAGCCCAGGGAGAGAGAGGAGCCTCACAGTGAGCCTCACAGTCACCACGAGCAGTGGCACGAGTGGTCCGGGTCGAGCTGGCATCTCTCCTCTTGATGAACTCTCCAAGCAAGGCCATTCAGAGACTTGTAGAATAGGCAGGCTACTTTAAAGGATTTTAGACTGTTAAAGCTTAGGAATTTGTGTTTTACTAGGATTTTGCAATGATAGTAGGACAGCTTATTTTTGTCAAAAGCCTTAAGGGCTTTCTTGTAAAGGGACTCTAAAGGTCTGAGCATTGTGGTACATGCAAATGACCAGCTGGACATACAGTACTTACAGTACTTACAGAATATCAGGGAGTGTAGGAACATCCTGGCTGCGTTCTCTGGTAGGTTGTTTCTAATCTGTTAGAGTTTTGGAGGTTGAATTTCACTGCGTTTGAGATCTTTTTGATATGGCTCTTGAATGACAGTGTGGAATCCAGTATGACGCTAAAATATTTGAATTCACTAACTAGATCTAGCTCTGTGTCCTTTAGGAAAACACTGGAGTGAGTTAACTCTTGGGGACGTTTGGTAAACATCATGCAGACAGTCTTTTTAGTGTTCAGCAGGAGACAAGATCCTGTGAGCCAATCCTGGACATCTGCCATGGCAGATGTGAGGATGCGGGATGCTTCTTGGGTGTTTTTTGCCTGGGTGAAAAACACTGCATCATCGGCATACATCTGGGAATGCAAGTTCGGGCTTGAATTGGGTAGGCTGTTGATGAAGAGAGAGAAAAGGATTGGCCCAAGGACCGAACCCTGTGGAACACCAACTTGACAGTCGAGGCAGGGGGATTTAACACCATTAATTGTGACATACTGTTTCCTGTTGGATAGGTATGATTTGAACAACAGTAGAGTGTGCTCTGAGAAGTTGAAGTGAGTCAGTCTGGAGAGAAGTATACGGTGGTCAACTGTGTCAAATGCCAACAGACCCTTCACCCTTCCCAAGAAGACACTAATGACTGTTTCAGTTGAGTGGTGAGCACCGGAACCCAAACTGCATGGGATGCAGAGGGGTGGAGCCTAGGCTGAGGTGGTCTACCAGTAGTTTTGCAACCCATTTCTCTGCTATCTTAGAGATAATGGGTATAGGCTATCTTAGAGATAATGGGTAGAGGCTATCTTAGAGATAATGGGTAGAGGCTATCTTAGAGATAATGGGTAGGATACAGATTGGGCGAAAGTTTGACATGTCAGTCTTCTTCCCAGATTTCTCTAAAGAGATTGGAGGCAGACATGGAGAAAGGAGAAAGGCTATTAAGAGGCGTCAAAACGTAAAGTTGAAGTGAAATAGCGAAGGGATCTAACGCTGGCGGGCAGTGCTCCTCAGGTTTTGATGTGAGTAAAAACATTTCATTGGTCGCTGTTTTCCGAGAGTCTGAGGCTGGACAGCTATAGTGCAAAATGTGCGGATTGCTCTAATGCAAGCGTCTGTATTAGCGGCATGCATTTTTATGTTCTACAATATTGTTATGTTAGCCTAATTTAAGTATTCAGAGGTTTTAGAGAACGAATGGCATACACAGAGACAGTTTTTTATAAATGGAACCATGTACTCTATCACCTCGCGTCTCAAAATGCATGGTGGATGGTGAATGCGCCAAGCCCGTTCGCAATGCTTTAGCCAAAACAGACGTGGGTAGCTATTACAGATTAATTAAATTCCATTTAATCTTTATTATTTTTTTTGTGTATTTAGCCGTTTGATTTCGGGTATGCTATAGCTAGACCACTGGTAAACATTGCAATTGGAAATGGCTGGACAGCTCTAATGCGTGAGCACATTTGTGAATGTCGGCACACATCGAATAATCGATTATTCGTTCATAGCACCCACGATTATTCGAATATGAAAAAATGTAGTTATGCACATCTCTACTACATACATAACACCAATCTTTACTTACCTTTGACACGCTCCCTGCAACTGGAGACCCAGAAAAAGATCCAGGAAATTGTGGGAAGCCTGTATGAGGAAAAAGTTATCACAAAGAAGCAAATTAATTATCTATTTGGGGAGGACCCTTCACGTCCACGGAAATGTTATCTTCTACCGAAGATCCACAAAGATCCAGAGACGTGGACGATCCCACACCAGATTCCCCTAAGCAGACCTATTGTGTCTGACTGTGGAAGTGAATCATAGCAGAATATATAGATTTCGATCTAAACCCCATGTCACAAAAACATGAAAAACTATGTAAAGGACACATATGGATTTGTGGAAAAACTCAAACATATCAGGGTCCCACCTGGTGGTAGGCTATTTTCAATTGATATTGACTCTATCTACTACACAAACATAGAAACCCAATTCGGGTTAAAAGCAGTAAGGGAGATCCTTATGAAATACTCAGACCCTGCTAGGCCGGACGAGGCCCTTCTCACTCTTTTAGAGTTAGGCCTCAGGAGGAATGACTTTGAGTTTAACTCCAGGCACTACCTCCAGGTACATGGGACTGTGATGGGGAGGAAGTTTGCTTCCTCATATACCAATATATATATATGTCAGATTGGGAGCGAACTGTCTTCCCCAAATGCAGAAAGTTACCATCACTGTATGTCCGGTACCTGGATGATATTTTTGGAGTGTGGGACTATTCAAAGGGGGAATTCAAAGAATTCATTGAGGTCCTTAACTCTTTGAGGACGAGGTCGTGGGCGCGGCGCAGCTGGTGACGAAGCAAGGGCCCCTGTTGGTGAGAAGGTGTGGCATGACAAAGACTGGCAGGCAAAAGACATTCCTTTCACTGCGAAACCTGGACCTATCAATGCTGCTGCTGAGCTGGCATCAGAACAACCAGTTGACTATGTTGAGTTGTTCCTTACTGATGAACTGATCCAGGACATAGTTGTTCAGACCAACTTGTATGCAGCTCAATGTATTGAAGCTGAGAGTGGCTCTCCACAATCACCACATGCATGGAAACCTGTCACACACAGAGAGATGAAATCATTCCTGGGGCTCTTTTTTCTCACTGGTATCATTCGTAAGCCTGAGCTTGAAATGTACTGGTCCACTGATGAAATGTTAGCTACCCCCTACTTCAACTGTCACACACTGAAGCCCTGCTGTGGAGAGAGCGCTCCCCTGGGAGACACAGCTGTCTCTCTACTTGGTCAACTAGCAGGTCAGGGCTACAGATTGTATATGAATAACGTATATAATTCTGTAGCTTTGTCTGAGCGCCTCCTTCGTCTGAACACACACGTCTGTGGTACCCTGAGGATGCACAGAGGTGAACCACCAGTGATCACAAATGTGTCCAATGCTGACTTGAAGGTGGGCGAAACACTGATGCCTCACAGTGAGAATATCATGGTCCTCGCTTGGCGCGACAAAAATATAGTAAAAATGGTAGCAACATTACATGATTACACCATGGAAACTGTCGAGAAACTGTCGCAGCAAAGACAAAGTAGCAAGGAGAAATTTAACTTTTAAGTATGCTCCTGCTCAGGGACTGCAGGTGCAATTTAGCCCTTATAGCTAACCCTGACACATTTACATTGATTAATGTTGATTAATGTGTGTTGTCCCTGAATAAAAAAAAAAAATGGAAAATGAAAATGAAAGCCAGCCTGCATTGTTGAGTCCAATAAGAACATGAATGGAGTTGACAAACTAGACCGGAACATTGTGTACTGCCCGTTTGTCAGGAAGACACAGATTATAACATATCTCTTTGAGATCAGTTTCTTCAACGCTTTTGTCATCTACAAAGCTAGAAACCCACAGGGCAGATGTAACACTTTTCACTCCTTCATTGAAAGGGTTGTGAGGTCATGGGCCAGCAAAGGGCCTTGGCAATAGCCAAGTGCTGAGGCAGACACAGGTGAGGCAGGTGCTGAGGCAGACACAGGTGAGGCAGGTGCTGAGACAGACACAGGTGAGGCAGGTGCTGAGACAGACACAGGTGAGGCAGGTGCTGAGACAGACACAGGTGAGGCAGGTGCTGAGGCAGACACAGGTGAGGCAGGTGCTGAGGCAGACACAGGCGAGGCAGGTGCTGAGACAGACACAGGTGAGGCAGGTGCTGAGGCAGACACAGGTGAGGCAGGTGCTGAGACAGACACAGGCGAGGCAGGTGCTGAGGCAGACACAGGTGAGGCAGGTGCTGAGACAGACACAAGTGAGGCAGGTGCTGAGGCAGACACAGGTGAGGCAGGTGCTGAGACAGACACAGGTGAGGCAGGTGCTGAGACAGACACAGGTGAGGCAGGTGCTGAGACAGACACAGGTGAGGCAGGTGCTGAGGCAGACACAGGCGAGGCAGGTGCTGAGGTAGACACAGGCGAGGCAGGTGCTGAGACAGACACAGGTGAGGCAGGTGCTGAGACAGACACAGGTGAGGCAGGTGCTGAGGCAGACACAGGTGAGGCAGGTGCTGAGACAGACACAGGTGAGGCAGGTGCTGAGACAAACACAGGTGAGGCAGGTGCTGAGGCAGACACAGGTGAGGCAGGTGCTGAGGCAGACACAGGTGAGGCAGGTGCTGAGGCAGACACAGGCGAGGCAGGTGCTGAGGCAGACACAGGTGAGGCAGGTGCTGAGACAGACACAGGCGAGGCAGGTGCTGAGGCAGACACAGGTGAGGCAGGTGCTGAGACAGACACAGGCGAGGCAGGTGCTGAGGTAGACAGACAGACAGACAGACAGGTGGTGAGGAAACTGGTGCTGAGGAAGCAAGAGGGAACCCCTGGCCTCATTACTTTAGAGCACCAAACCAGGACCCTCGGGGAAGGCTGGATGGGAATATGGGAGCCCATACACTTGTAAAAATCCCCCCAACTCCCAAAAAGCAGAACCCAACCAGGGGTTGCAGGGTTTGTATAAAAAAGGGAAAACGTAAAAGACATGGTTCCATTGTAAAGCCTGTAATGTCCCTTTATACACTAGCTGTACCACACTGTACCACACTAAGGACAAATATTGGGAATGATTTGTTCCTCATGAGGAGTGGAGGCTTCTTCTTCAAAAAAGGCAGAGTGATGCATGTATAACAATAAACACATTCTTTTATTTTCTCAAAATAAATATATCACCATCAGCAGTATCCATTACTACTGATCCTGTTCATAATTAATATTAGAAAATTAACATGTAGGACTAAATGGCTCCTACAAGGAGATTCATTATGTGTACAAAGTTTTAAGATGTCAAATGGGTCAAACGTGTCTAGGGGGTGAAAATAAACAGTTTTTCACAAAAATGCTTGTTTTTAGACACAGAGGTTTTTATTATGGGGAAAGAGGATGGGGGAGAGCCTGGGGATAAGGGTGTATTTTAAGCCGACCGACACTCACACACTGTTATATAGATCCACCCGAAACACAAATGTGACGCGGTCTGGTGAAATGTGCAAACAGAAGGCAAAGTATTTTTTTAGTTTTTTACATGTGCTTAAACTACAGATGGTACTGAAACTAAATAGTATTTCTATCGACCACTTATATGCTGATTTGGTTGCTTTCTTCTCAAGTTATGAAGCCCCCAATGGCAATTTGCTTGTTTAACCCTAACCCTAACAATAATATGATCCCCTGAAGGAATGAGTTATCAGGTCTTCAGAATGTCTCCTAAACAAGCAAATTGCCATTGGGGGCTTCCTAACTTGAGAAGAAAGCAACCAAATCAGCATATAAGTGGTCAATAGAAATACTATTTGGTTTCAACGCAACATGCAATTCTGGATTTGTTTTATGTTGGAGAATTAAAATGCTTTTCATGGTCAAATATATTTATTACATTTCCATTTTTTCAATTGTGTTACAAAAAAGTGCAACCGCCGCATTTTGTAATAACCTGCACAATATGTAATACATTTATTACATAATAAGGCAAACGTTATTACATTTTGGCGATTTATTACATAATGTGCAGGTTATTACATAATGCGGTGTTATTACATATTGAAAGTGACTTTTTATTACATTTTGGGATTTTATTACATAATGTGCAGTTATTACATAATGAGGCTTAACAACGCTGCTAACAGCTAGCGGCTAACAAAATACATCGCGACGAAGGTCTAAACTGTATTTTAATAACATCACAACATGCTGAGAGAACATGCTCTCAACATGAACATCATGAACGTCAACATGAACATGCTAAAAACACATAACTACACATAACAAGATGAACACAGTTCTTGAACTGAAATTTGAACACAACCTAAAACAAAAGTATGTTTACAAGTCAAGTCTCCCTCACCGGTAGCCTCCGGCAAACAAGAATAGTGAATCCAATACACAAATTATAAGTATTTAGTGATCATTAAAGTGTTGTTTATTATATCGAGTGGGTACTTTAAAACTTCAAGTTGGTGTTGAAAACTAAAACTAACTAGATTTCACACTTTCACTTTTTGACCCCTTCGAGTGAGCATGTTGTTCGCAAGTTCATCAGACCGCGTCACATATAGGGGTATCGTGAAATCACAATTAATGAGGTTCCATAGGATCTGTACACCAGCGGAGGATGTGGAGTCAGCCACTAGGACCCTCTTCCTCTTCTGCGCTCAGACACAGAGGGTATGGTAGAACATTCCTCAGACCCAGAGGGTATGGTAGAACATTCCTCAGACCCAGAGGGTATGGTAGAACATTCCTCTGGGCCATTAAAACTGACACAGCGTGATTTTAAATTCCAGGATCAAGGCTAATTTTAAAAGAGTACAGGGTTAGTTGGAACCATTGGGCGACTTCCAAATAATAGCAACATTCTGGCGGAACAAAACTTTAAGGGACTACCTGGTGCATGCCTCTTTGGGTGGTGATCCCAGGAACCAGTACGACAGCCATTTTACAACGATTAAATTCATGGAGAATAAATATACCAAGTTGGGCGTCCCTGTCTGGCAGACCTTTGGGTCTGGATCGTCAAACGTGGTATATGGGATCGAATGTAAAACATGTAACAGGCTGTATATTGGTCAAACCAAGAACAGCCTGTTACACCGTTTGAAGCAACATCTTTATTGCATCAATAAAACAGATAAAAATACCGTTCTCTATGAACATTTTAGATTATACAAAAGTATTAACCTTTTAATGATGGGATTAGAATCTGGGGTGGGGTGGTCCAGGGGACAGAGCCTGGCTCGGGAGAGACACTGGATCAAAAAATTACAGACACTTTTTCCCAGTGGTCTCAACCAAATAGAATAAGAGCCAAAAAAAAGTAGATGGTGTGTTGAGATGGAGGGCCCGGGGAGTGGGGAAACACGCCTTTATTTATTTATTTATATTTTATATGTATGACAGCTGACTTTTTAGGTTTATTTATATTTGATCTAATGTGTGGTTTTAAAACATGTATGATAGTCTTTTTAGCACTTAGCGTGTACCTCCCCTGCTTGAACTCCTCTGGGACTCCCTTCCTATCAGTGACAAAAATAATATCCCCTGTACTTGCCTTTTCCTCTGGTCCTGCCTATGGTGGATTTGGCCGAGTTGGGAATGCTTGCCTGTATTGAGGACAGCTAATATTCCAAGGGTTAGCGGTTGTCGGCCTGTGCGTTCTGTCTACCCTGGGGTAGACTAAGGGTGAATCCCAATTCACCACTCCGGCTCCGTTTTCACCCCTCCACTCCGTTTTGCGCGTTCACGTGTAGCCGTAGTGGCGTCCAAATTCATTAATCATTTAGGGTTAGGGTTAGGGTTAGGGTTTTCCATGGCTCCGTTCGGAGAAAATCTTGACCCTCGTTCGATTCGGAGCCATGAGTCTCCCTTCCGGCATGCATTGCGAAACATCTACAGAAATGTTCTTTTCGCTCTCGTAATACGGAAGCGAGCCTGAAATGTCATTTACTTTTTCTGGAATTACTTGTAATTAAAGACTTGAAAAATTATGATAACCATCGTATTATCTTAGTTCAATGTCATTACAATGCATTATAGACCTTTTATTTATAACAAGCATAACCAAAATATCGCTTTTATGTCGGTGCTGTGTCTAACGTTACAGTAACGCAACGCTGCATGACAGTCGAGCATTTCAGAGATGTACAATCATAAATCAATTATTACCTGTGGCGTTTGACAGCGGATGATGGTACACATATGTAAAGTTATCTATCAAACGTTCGTCTGACTTGTACATGATGCGCATTTTGACCTATTTCCACCCGCAATCTAATCCGAGCAGTTGTTATTAGGTAATATTATTAATGGGTTGTATCATTCATTTAAATGCATTATAGACCTTTTCTTTATAACAAGCACAACAATAACAAAACGTTATTATGCCGATGTGCTGTGTGTCTAACGTTACAAGCTGATTTGTGCATGACAGCAAAAGGTTGGGAACCGCTGCATTAGACTAAGGAACAGTCCCTGTTCCTCTGCCCGGCGTCAGTCCAATGGAATCGTCAAGCACAGCCTTCCCTGTTACGATGGGGTAATGTGTTTGGACCCAGGCGCAGAGTAGAACAGAGTAGACGGAAGCTGGAGTATAATTCAATAATAAAGGTACTCTTTATTTTGAGTAAACGGGAACAAATAATAACCGCACAGTAAGCGAATAAACAAAAGAGGAGAAATCAAGTCTCCGATAAACGTTTAAATAATAATAGGAACAAAACAACAAAACAAAAGGGGAGGTGGCTTTAGTCTCCCACAAAAATGCCGTCAATGGAACAAGGCAGAGCAATGTACTTACAACAGTCAACGATACTTATATCCTAAACCGGCGAGGAACGATAAGGCTACGAAGACCCTATACACATAATGAACGCAACATATAGTGAACAACCGACAACCAGAGGGGAAACAGAGGGATATAAATAGCCACAGCCAAACAAAACACACCAGGTACAAATCAGTAATTAGGACAGACCAAAATGCATACATAAAACACCAGAGGGCGCCAAAGGGTCGCTCCACAATAAGATCGCTTCCCCAAACCTTGCCGTTCACCTGGGTGCCTCAGGATGTAGTTGGCGGAAGTCTGTGATTAGTTTCGGGTCCAATATGTCCCTCTGAGGCACCCAGGACCGTTCCTCCGGCCCATACTGCTCCCAATCCACCAAAAACTGTAAGCCCCTACCCCTCCGACGGCAATCCATAATCCTCCGTACCGTATAAACAGTCTGTCCATCAATGATGCGTGGCGGGGGAACAGGGGGGGGTGGTGGGGACATGGGGCAAGTGACGAAGGGTTTCAGTAGGGACACATGAAAGGTCGGGTGAACCCGCATAGAAGGTGGAAGTAGTAGTCTATACCAGGGTTTCCGTTAGAAAAAATTGCCGCCGGACATCGTGTCCGGGAAGATTTCGATTTACCGGACAAACGTGAGATATTCCGGTCATCATATTAAAATATAATATAGCTGTTTGTCGCGGTGATTACTGTTGCGTAGCGGCCTATATATGCCATTTAATGTCTATTTCTCATCCGATACGATTAGATGCAAGCTATATAATATATAATAATATAACATGATTCGCATGCGCGCTATGCCATTATGTCCAGCGCTGAACGGGCGCCTCACTGGGAACTGAACAGACAGCATCGATCAATGAACGGACTCCACATTACGTTAACTGAAGTTTGTTAAATTGTTTGGGATTAATGTGAGTTTTCTATTTTCTCTTTCCAGTTTTACCCTTTTTTAATCAATAAAACAACGTCATTTCTATAACCAGGTATCGCTGGTTGGGAAGGCATTTCGTTTAGCTGCCTGTCAAATCATACTTAATCGGACTCGGGAGTATGACAATGAGGAGAACATAACTGTTTATTGAGAAACAATTGATAGGCAGGCTGGGATACGATGACATTTTAATTGGGTTTTTTCTCTCTCTCTCACTCGCTGTCTCACACACACACACGCACACACAGACACACACACACACACACACACACACACGCACACACACACACACACACACACACACACGCACACACGCACTCACCCGTGGTGGTCAGCACGGTGCTGGTGAAAAACAGGGAGGAGATGAAATCCCAGTTGGGTTCGCTGGAGTTCCCCAGCACGGACACGCCGTAGTTACTGGCCTCCAGCGCCCGAGCCAGCAGCTCCTCCAGCCGGGCGTCGGACACGCACGCGTTGTCCCGGAGGAACTCCCGGCGGAGGGCCTGCAATTGTTCGCGCAACCGGTGCTCACCACGACGGCGTCAGCCGCCTCCATCTCTTCAGAGCCAGACTTCTCCTCAGACTCATTGTTGCTTGGTTTCATGAAGTAATTGCTAAGCTTACTTTGTTTTGCCATGTTTACATTCATTTAATCGCTCGCTATGGTGCACTTTGAGCTGCAACGTTTGTGTATTATTATGGTTGCCAGATGGGCTGGGTTACCGCCGAATGGGCTACTGGGTTTAGCGGTAATAGACTGGTTAGGCTGTAATCCCATCTGGCATCAATCCCATGTGGCACCTGACTATTACCGCTGTTTCGCATAGGCCAGCCTACACATTAGGAGTCATCATCATGCCGGTGTCAAATCATATCATAATAAAAGAAATACATACCCTATATATTCGTCTTTTTTAAAATAGAAGGAATCAGAATGTGAACTTTAGCGAATTGTATTCAAATTGTGCTTAGAGGGAATTATTTTCACCGGACATTATGTCCGACGAGTTTTCAATTTGTCGGACTTCAACAAATTTTACCGGACAAAGACCGGTAATTACCGGTTAACGGAAACCCTGGTCTATACGCCACCGGGTTCACCCGCCGCACCACCTTGAACGGACCCACGAAACGGGGCGCTAGCTTCCTGGACTCGACCCGGAGGGGAAGGTCCCGGGTCCAGAGCCACACCTTCTGCCCCGGGCGAAAGATCGGGGCCGGGCGACGCCTGCGGTTGGCCTGAAGCTGGGACCGAACCGACGCCCGCTGAAGCGCCGCCCTCACCCGCCTCCAGGTCCGGCGACAGCGACCGACGTGGGCTTGGACGGAGGGCACCTCCGCCTCCTCCTCCTGCTCAGGGAATAGGGGGGGTTGATAGCCATATTGGCACTGAAATGGGGATAGGCCAGTGGATGAGCAGAGGAGGGTGTTGTGGGCGTATTCCGCCCACACCAGTCGCCGACTCCACGTCGCCGGATTGCCGGAGACGTAGCACCTCAGCACGCCTTCCAGGTCCTGGTTGACGCGCTCCGTCTGCCCATTGGACTGTGGATGGAAACCGGAGGACAGGCTGACGGAGGCGCCGAGGCTGGTCGCGAACGCCGAGATCTGAGGCGTCCACCTCCACCAGGAATGGTACTTCCGAGTCCGGATGGGCTAGGACCGGAGCAGAGGTGAACCGTTGCTTGAGGTCCACGAAGGCGGCCTCCGCCTCCGAGGACCAGGCGAACGTACGGAGGGTAGACCTGGTGAGGGCAGTTAAAGGGGCAGATAGGGCACTAAAATTGCGGATAAAACGTCTATAAAAATTAGCAAACCCTAGGAACCGCTGTAACTGTTTCAAAGAGGAGGGGCGGGGCCAGTCTAACACCGCACTAACCTTGGCAGGGTCCATGCTTAAATCCCCCCGTGTTATAATGAACCCCAGGAATGACACTGTGTCGGCGTGAAAGACACATTTCTCTGCCTTGACAAATAACTGGTGGTGGAGGAGGCGCTGGAGGACTTGACGGACATGATGTTGATGTTGAGTAATGTCTTTGGAAAAAATAAGGATATCGTCAAGGTACACAAAAACCGAATGACCAATCAAATCCCCCAGTACGTCGTTGACTAGTGCTTGAAATACTGCGGGTGCATTAGCGAGACCAAAGGGCATGACTAAATACTCATAATGTCCGTTAGGCGTGTTAAAAGCCGTCTTCCACTCGTCCCCCTCCCTCATCCTCACCAGGTTGTATGCATTGCGTAAATCCAATTTGGTAAACACCCTCGCTCCTTGCAGTGACTCAAAGGCGGTATCCATGAGGGGCAGGGGATAGCGATTTTTGATGGAAATGTCATTTAGTCCGCGGTAATCGATGCAGGGACGCTGTCCCCCGTCTTTCTTTGCCACAAAGAAGAAGCCTGCGCCAGCGGGCGAGGTGGAAGGACGGATATGACCCGCGGCCAGTGCTTCCTCTATGTATTTATTCATGGAGAGATTCTCCGGGCGGGAGAGGGAAAACAGGCGTCCCCGCGGCGGCACAGTACCCGGCAGCAGATCGATGGCACAGTCATAGGGTCTATGGGGGGGTAATTTCTCGGCCCGAGATTTACTGAACACTTCCCCCAGGTCCCAATATATCTGAGGCACACCTGTCAGGTCGGGGCTGGAAAGGGAAGCAGGGCCAGGGGAATTAGGAAGAGGGGTGGAAAGGGGGAGAGGCGAGAACTGGGGCTGCAAGGGGGATGCGAGAGTCGTGGGCGGAGACTCAGTACGCACCGTGACGGAGCCTGCTTCGAGGGAGAGTCGACCTGTGGACCAGTCAAGTCAGGGTTTGAGAGAAGCTAACCAGGGGTGACCTAACACAATAGGGCAATCAGGATAGGCCACAATAAAAAATTGTATGAGTTCCCAACGACCCCCTCCCACCTGGATATGTACAGGCATAGTGCGCTGGGTAATGATCCCCGACCCCAATGGCCGGCCGTCTAGGGCTCGAACAGGAACGGGTTCTTTCAATTCTTCCAAAGGAACCCCCCACCCCCAGGCCAGGCCTTCGTGCATTAAATTCCCCGCTGCCCCTGAGTCCACCAGAGCCCGAACTCGCTGGGTACAGTGTCCCCACCGCACCTTAACAAAAAAAAAGTTTGTGGGTCATTGAAACCCGAGGGTATGTCCCTACCCGCTAATACCCCTCCCGATACTAGCGGGCTGCCCCGTTTCCCGAGGTCCCTGGACAGGCACTGTAGCGGTGACCCTTGCGACCGCATCGGAAGCAGCACCGCTCGTCCAGCCGACGCCGCCTCTCTGTGCTGGAGAGGTGTGTTGCGCCCAGCTGCATGGCCTCCTCCTCCTCCGTGGTCTCCTCCGGGAACCGCCGAGTCGCCGCCCTAGCAGGAGGAGGTTGGAACGGAACGCCCCTCGACGAGCCCCTCTCACGTGATCGCTCTCGGCGCCGATTGTCCACACGCACCGAGAGCTCCACTACGCCGTCTAGCCGCTCTGGGAGGTCCCGGAGGGCAAGTTGGTCTTTCATCGCCTCCGAGAGCCCCTGGGCATAGAGTACGACCAGGGCATTCTCCGCCCACCCCGCCTCCCTAGCTAGAGTGCGGAACTCGATGGAATAATCCGCTACCGAGCGATCCCCCTGTCGACACGCCGTGAGCCGCCGACCGGCTTCGTGCCCCGATATCACCCGGGAGGTGTCGAATATTTTGCGTAACTCCCGGGTGAATGCTGTAGCGTCAGAGCACGCCGGCGACTGACTCTCCCACTCGGCCGTGGCCCAGGAAAGGGCACGGCCCGTCAACAGGGTGATGATGTAGGCCACTCGGGACTGCTCGGTGGGGAAGGACAGGGGCTGCAGGCTGAAGATCAATGAACACTGAGTCAGGAACTCTCTGCAGCCCTCTGGACGTCCATCATAGCGTTCGGGAGGAGGTAGTCGGGGTTCCCGAGTGGTCACCGGAGGTAGAGGAGGCATAGCTGCTGCTGCTGCTGCTGCTGGAGTGGGGTTGGCCTGAGCGGCCACCAGGCTAGTCACGGCGATGGTCAGCTTTTCGATCTCGGCAAACATCACCAGCTGGTTCCGCTCCTGCCGGGCTACCATAGCCCCCTGGGTATTCAGCACCGTGCGAATCTGATCTACCTCTGCTTGGTCCATAATGGTCGGTTGTTCTGTTACGATGGGGTAATGTGTTTGGACCCAGGCGCAGAGTAGAACAGAGTAGACGGGAGCAGGAGTATAATTCAATAATAAAGGTACTCTTTATTTTGAGTAAACGGGAACAAATAATAACCGCACAGTAAGCGAATAAACAAAAGAGGAGAAATCAAGTCTCCGATAAACGTTTAAATAATAATAGGAACAAAACAACAAAACAAAAGGGGAGGTGGCTTTAGTCTCCCACAAAAATGCCGTCAATGGAACAAGGCAGAGCAATGTACTTACAGTCAACGATACTTATATCCTAAACCGGCGAGGAACGATAAGGCTACGAAGACCCGTATACACATAACGAACGCAACATATAGTAAACAACCGACAACCAGAGGGGAAACAGAGGGATATAAATAGCCACAGCCAAACAAAACACACCAGGTACAAATCAGTAATTAGGACAGACAAAAATGCATACATAAAACACCAGAGGGCGCCAAAGGGTCGCTCCACAATAAGATCGCTTCCCCAAACCTTCCACTTCCCCATATAAATACATCGGTGCGCGATTACAGAGATGTACACTCATGTTTATTTAAAAATAAATTGTGGTGTTTGACAGCGGATGATGGTAGACATATTTAATGTTAAGTTATCTATCTAAAGTTATCTATCCACAGGCTGATATGTGCATGATAGGCGCAAATTCCCCCCCTCCCCTCCCCCTTGGTGGTATATGACGCTATCTGTATTGCGGCACTTATTATACCAAAACAACTCACAATCTAATCCGAGCAGTTGTTATTATGTAATATTATCGATGGATGTGCCATTTTTGATGGAGGGCAGTGAGCGGGAGACTCATCAAGGACATGTAGTTAATTAATGCAGTGGACAGCTGTTTCTCCAGCGTTCCTGTCATCGGATTTCGTAACGCCATAAAACTATATCTGTGCTGTTATATATATATATATATATATATATATATATATATATATATAAATTACATGTTATAAGGCTGATATGCGCATGATAGTGCTGCATTTTGACATATTTCATGTTTCCGCCCGTTGATGGTATATGACGCTATAGTCAGTCCCAATGGTCCAAAAGTCAAGCGCTTCGTAACACAGACGGGGTGAATTTTATAATAACAATAATAATAATAATACATTTATTTTATAAGGCGCCTTTCATGGCACTCAAGGTCGCCGTACAACACAGTTACAAAAATACAGTCATGAATGAAAGTGAATGAAAGTGAAAGTTCTGTCACAAAACGCTGTTACGTATCCTCACACATTTTTAAGTGGGTATACGGAAATCCTTGGCCTTTCCTAGTGGGTATACGGCATAGTCCTGCGTATCACCTAGACTACACCACTGGAGCACAGGTTTCATACAGGTTAGAGCTTATTCTGTCATGGTCTGATAGTGAAGCATTATTCTTTTTTATTTTATGACTTGTTTGATCGATTGATATAGCGTTCAAGTTCATTCAAGTTGCGAATGAATCGCGAGCGTCAATGCTTTTCTACGATACTACGTG
Source organism: Nansenia antarctica (assembly GCF_963989245.1). Taxonomy (NCBI): domain Eukaryota; kingdom Metazoa; phylum Chordata; class Actinopteri; order Argentiniformes; family Microstomatidae; genus Nansenia; species Nansenia antarctica. The sequence goes on along the minus strand of NC_137685.1, from coordinate 24,591,355 downwards.
TAATGTCACTTGGACATAGAATAATAAGACACTTGAGTCTGGGTTCAACAAAGGTATAACCAGTATACTTCGGTTCTCTCGACACCTGTCAGTCACCTACTGGTATATCATGAACTCTCTCTAAGGCGCATGCGAGTAGTAAGTATGGGGCTCTTTTCTTTGATCTCGATTTCCTTTGATCTTTTATGGGGGGGTCATAAATCAAAGGGTATTGATCTTTTACAGAAGGGGGGTTTATTTGCCCCCGTTGTGGGTTTATTTGCCCCCGCCATTTGTTCAGAACACACCCCCTTTGGTGAAGGTGTGAATATGAGGGCTGGTCCAAAACGAATGTTGACGTAGGTGTTAGAGGATTTGACTAGCAAGGGTTGAAATGTGTTTAAATAGCCTAGCTGTGTCTATCAGTTAAATTGTCACTACTTAATGTGTTTAAATAGCCTAGCTGTGTCTATCAGTTAAAGGTCAGAGGCGCAACAATGAGTAAGCTTTATAGGACGTTATCTGTAAGGACTGTCCCTGAGCATTTAGAGCATTATTTCGAAGAGTGTGAGGTGGACGACGGTTGTGAAGTTCCAGAACGTTTTATAACTAAAGAATCCGGTGTGGGTGAAGCCAGAGGATCGAATGGACTGTTTGCACTTTTCGATGAGTGTGCTATGGACGTCGATTGTGGAGTTCCAGAACATTTTATAACTGAAGAATCCAGTGTGGGTGAAGCCAGCGGATCGAACGGCTTGTTTGTACTCTCCAACCCTGCAAGCTCTAAAGAGAGTTTAGAGCCGCAACCAGTGATCATGGACGACTTCGCCACGGGAGCCGAGTGGGAGATGCTGATCGATCTCTCGGGAGGTCCGAAGCTCTCCAGCATAGTGACAACTCTGGGGTACAGGCTTATCAAGGCTACTGTTTGTCGTATATTGGAGAATATCGTTGGAGCAAAAGTAGCAAAAAACTGTTATGGTTGTGAAATTAACCACCCCAGCCAGAAACATCATGCCTGTTTATATGAACCATGTGCGTACTATTACGAGATGAACATTGGATACATACGAGATCGTTTAGGCCTACACCGATCGAATGAGGATGGCTCGATGGACAGCGTTCTGCAACATGTCCTGAAAGCGCACGATCTGCATGTCGACCCCCTAGTGCAGCGGTTCCCAAACTTTTTCAATCAGGCCCCCCTTGGGTAATTGGAAATATTTTCGAGCCCCCCCTAACCCGGTCCCCACCTAGATTGATATAATTAATTGTATAAAGTTGTAAAAACATTACATTTTCTCTTCTAATAATAACAAGACACATATATCCAACTATAGTTTTATATTTTATTATGGGTTGAAAAGGAACATAAGTGCTTGGCAAATGATCCTGTGCCACTGAAATATTCAACATATCAACATTAACTAATTTCTACTGCATCACTATTCTTACTCCTCACATTCCTATCACAATTACGATCAATGACTTGTGTGTGCTTGCTTTGCCTTGCAAATCTTCTCAAAGCGGGGTTGTTGTTTTGAGACTGCCACTCTCAGTTCATTCTCAATGTTCAACTTCGACCTGTATTTGCTTTTGATAGCAGCAACAGCAGAAAAGCCTATCTCACACAGGTACGATGTTGCAAAAGGCAGCAGTATTCCCACAGCTTTCTGTCCAATGAGAGGGTAGTCCTTCTCCACTCCCATCCAAAACCCAGCCAAAGTCGTGGATGTGAACTGCAGCCTCATGGTTGACTCTGAAGTCATGTCGATGTACTGTTCCTCTTCCGCAGTGCTGAACATGGCAGGTGGTGGTGCAACAAATGGATCTCTAATCCAGTCGTATTTGGCACTGTCATCCACAGAGAAGTATTTCTGGAAGCTTTGTTTCAAGGCTGAGATGTGCTCTCTCATACATGGAACCACTGTGCTCTGCAGCTCATTGGTCTCGATGAATGCCTTCAGATTCCCAAATGAGTCGATGTCCCCCTGTTCAAGTCTCCTGCCCCACATGTCCAGTTTCCGTGTGAAAGATTGTATCCTGTCTGCCAGATGTGGAAGGTGTGTGTTGTTGCCCTGCAACTGTAGATTCAATTCATTGAGCTTCTCAAACATGTCGCTTAGGTAGGCCAATTTCATGAGGAAGTCTTCATCATTAAACTTGCTGGCAAGTTCGTTCCCTTCCTCCTCCAAGAAGATTCGGATCTCATCTTTCAGCGAAAATGAAATAGCACGGCTGTGTGCTCGGAGCCCATCTCCTCGTACAAAGCGGAAAAAATGCGAGCTTTCAGTGGTCTTGTTTTTATGTAATTGACGGTGGTGATAACATCAGACAAAACGTCATTCAACTCTGGACTCAGCTGCTTTGACGCGAGTGCCGCCCTGTGTATTACGCAGTGAGTCCACACTGCTTTCGGTGCAACGCGCTTGATGAGCGTCTGGAGCCCTCCCCGTTTTCCTGCCATGGCCTGGGCACCGTCGGTGCATATCCCCACACAGTCCTCCCATTTCAGATCGGCTTCACTCAGGTATTTGTCTATGATTTTGAACAGTTCATCAGCTGTTGCTCTGTTTGGGACATAGTTGCAAAATAGCAAATCCTCGCTCAAACCCTCCGCATCAATGTATCTGACATACGCTATTAACAGACAGTCCTTGTTACTATCTGTGGCCTCGTCTACCTGGAGCGCAAAGCGTTGGTCTTTTATTTTCTCAACAAGCTGCTCTTTCATGTCTTCTGAGATGTCATTGATGCGTCTCGCAATAGTGTTGTTTGACAGGGGGATAGCATTGAGTTTTGGGGCTGTTGCCTCGTCTATCATATGTGAAACCATATCTATCGCAGCAGGGAGTATTAACTCCTCAGCGATGGTGTGTGGTTTTTTAGACTGGGCGATACGATATGCCACTTTGTAGGAGGCAAGTTGAGCATTAGACGTAACAGATGCTGTTTTAACGAAACGGCTCTGCTGACCACGGTATTCTTGGAGTTTTCTCTTGAAGAAATCGAGGGGCTTCTTCACATCAGTCGGGTGTGTGGTCTCCAAGTGACGTTTCAACTAGCTAGGCTTCATGCTATCTGCCGCTAAAGTTTTGAGACAGAGGACACACAGTGGTCGTTCCTCCGCACCGACCACATTAGACGTGAAGCCCAGGGAGAGGTATGTATCGTCATACTTTCTTGACTTTGGCTTTGGGACGTTTGTCATGGGCTCCTTCGCTTTTCGTTTAGCTTCTGGCTCTTTCATAAACGTATCCATTGTTGTTGTTGCTGCTAGATAGCTGGAATGATGGGGAGGGAGAGCGCGTGTCAATGACGTGAATGGAGCCCCCCCTGGGCTCGCGCCCCCTCGCAGCCTCTTTGTTACAGTTTATGGCCTGCGCTCCATTCAGGTTCTCATTTTTATTATAAAATCATCCAACACCCCTGATGGTAACCTTAAGCAAGCAGTGTTTGTTTACAGCTCTTGTGTGTGCATTTTTTTCCCTCCCATATTATTTGAATGAATGAATGAATGAATGAATTAATTAATTAATTAATTGTCATTGATATAGTACAGGTACCAAACAACGACATTTGGGAGTGGGGGGGCTCCCCTGGTGCTAGGAAAGAAAAAAAAACAAAAACAAAAACTAAAAAAATAATTTAAAAAAAATATAATCTGCGCCCCCCCTGCAGTACCCCCGCGCCCCACAGTTTGGGAAACACTGCCCTAGTGGTACGTGGAGTTGTGGAGTCCATACTATTTGAGCTGGAGTTAGTGAAACTCATATGTGCGCAATTGCACCAGATGTGCGAGTGTCTTATTAAGCCAGACTGTGATAAAAGCGTAAGAGACGCATTAGACCTCTGGAGAGATAACATCTGACAGACACAATGGGGGGTTGTTTAATGAGCTATCTGAAGACCTATGATGCGCTGAGCATGAAGTTTGATTTATCAATGTTGCTATGCTGTGTCATCACAGATGATCCAACGAATATTGTTGTTAGAAAGAGACTTTCTAAACTTAAAAAAACCATGGCTGAAATTAGAGGAAAATGTGACGAGTGGGAGCGGATGGTGGAGCTTTGTGACTCAACACCTTGTGGTTTGCTAGTTACAAAATTGTTAAAATCTTATGGCAAATGTAACAATGTGGGGCATATTGTGGGGCTTTGTACCTATGTGACAGATGTTTGTGTGTTAAGACTGTCTAAAAATGAATGTGTCAATGTCACAGAGGTCGTCGACCCCTAGCTGGGTTCTTGGTTAACGACGACATCGCAACTTGTGTGTTTTTTCTACAGTTCCTAGATGCAGTGTGATTGTAAATAAGTGTGGCTATGCTCTCGGTTGAAATAAAAACATTGGGACAAAACACAACTCTTTTCATTAAGTGTGCTGAGTTGTGATAGATGTACATACAGACCATGGGGACCAGTATGAAGGATACATATTACGACCCTGCTTCTACGGGGTGTTTTGGGGGAGAATCTCGATTAAAACGTGGTGTCCGTGAAGCTACAGGATCGGTTTTAAAGAGTGATGAAGCAACAGAGTGGTTATGTGGGGAGGACACTTATTCATTACACAAGCCTACACAAACTATTTTCCCGAGGAATAAGGTGTTAGCCTATGTGGAAAGGATAGACAATATCAGGCTGATTTGGTCGATATGGCGTTATATGCAAACGATAATGACGGAGTCAGATTTATACTGACATGTATCGATGTATTTAGCAAGTTTGCCTGGTGCATTCCATTAAAGAATAAGACTGCTGGGGCTGTCGCCCAAGGTTTTACAAATATTCTGGAATGTGGAACAAGCCCTCTGAAATTACAAACAGACAAGGGGACTGAGTTTTTCAACTCAACATTTCACAAATTAACAAACAAGTATGATATACACCATTATGCTACGTCGAGTGAGTTGAAGGCTAGTGTGGTGGAGCGTTTTAACAGAACTATTAAGGGTCGAATGTGGAGGTTTTTGACCTATGCTAATTCTAAAAGATACATAGATGTTCTGCAGGATTTGGTGGGCTCATACAATACATCGTACCATCGTTCTATTAAAATGAGGCCTATCGACGTTTGTACCGAAAACGAAACATTGGTTTTTAAAACGTTGTATGGGGGGATGACATTCGTAACTCAAAATCCTGTTTTTAAATATAATTTGGGGGACACAGTGAGGGTGTCTAAAATGCGAGGGGTTTTTGAAAAGGCTTATGAAGAGACATTCACCCGAGAGTTTTTTTACAATAGAAAAAAGGATAGCTAGGATACCACCTGTTTACAAATTGAAAGATTATGACGGTGAATTTATCGACGGGTCGTTTTATGAGGCCGAGTTACAGAAAATCAAGATAGACAGCGACAAGGCGTTTAAGGTCGAGAAGGTGTTACGTCGAAAGAAGCAGAGGGGCGTGTGCATGGTAATGGTCAAGTGGCTCGGCTGGCCCCCGAAGTTCAATTCGTGGGTTCGTGAATGCGACGTCACCAATATATAAAAGGGTGGGGGTTTCAGTCGAGAGAGCTCATAACACATAGTGTGTGAAGGTGTTCTGTAGAGTCATGGCTGAGAGTGAAGAGTTTTACATGACATTACCTTGCAATGCCTCTCAGAAGGTATATCCCGAAAACAAGATTTCAAACTATAGGACACATATTTCTAAACCTTTAATACTAAAAGGCGAATGGCAAGTGGGATTAATAGAATTCCAATACCCTAGAACATGGCAGACATTTACAGTTGAAGACACTTTTTTAGAGTTAACAGATAACAGGTCATTGCGACTGACGTTACAGATACGTGAAGGTTTCTACTCAAAGATGTCAGAGCTTGTAGCAGAGATTGACAGAGTGTTAGAACCACACAACATCATATTCGGTTATTGCTCCATAAAACACAAGGTGTTCATGATTGTGGAGGATTTATACACTATAAAATTCAGAGGGAGATTAGCTCTAATACTAGGATTATACACGGATGGTATTAATGATGGGGAATATGGAGTGTTGGATTCGACTAGAGGGTCTATGGGTAAGAATGTATTGGCTGAAGAAGTTTTAGATTTGAACCAGACCAAGATATATGCACACCGCCCTGCAGATATTTATGGAGGATTCTACACTCTATATGTTTACACAGATATAATTAATCACCAAATCGTTGGGGATCACTACGTCCAGTTATTGAGATGTGTACATATGACAGGAAAGGATCAAGAGATTGTTACAATCACCTACGACAGGGCCCACTATGTGCCTGTAACAAAAGGACACATCACAGATATCGTTATAGAGGTCAAGACAGATCAGAACGCGTGTGTGCCTTTTAAATACGGTAAAGTTGTTGCAAAGCTTCATTTCAGAAGAGTGAAGGCTGGAGTGTAAGACGTCTAAAAGACTAGCGCCACTACTGCTACACCATGGCCCTTTACAGCAATTTCAACCCTAGCCCCAACCGGTACGTAGATTATTACAAAGCACAGGCTGGTAATGGTATACCGGGGTTTTCAGGGAGTGTTGTGATGCATGGAGCTGGTTTAGGGGGTATATTTCGAGGTTTATTTAGATTCGCAGCTCCGTTATTCAAACAGGGGTTCAACATAGCCAAACCACACCTCAAGAATGCTGCAAAGAGTATAGCGTCAGACGTGATCGCAAAAGTAATGTCCAGAGCAGGGGGTAGACAGGATGGTTCGGGGTTAGTTGTGATGAAGCGTATAGGAGAGCAGCCAAGCGCAGGGCGGTGCCGCAAGGGCCTCCAGGTTCCCGTCCAAAGAAGAGGAAAAAGGCTGTTACAAGGAGTGTGAGGGCAGTTGTTAAAAGTAAACACAGGCGACAGGTCAGAACACTCGACGGAGGAGCAAACTACATATTCTAAAGATGGCGTTGCTACATAGTCTAAGTGGGGAGTGCATCAAATCCGAATTAGATCTTTTTACGATACCGTTAACACAGACAGCTATAGAGAAATCGACATATGTTGAAATTCCACCTATATCGGCGATAACTCCCACAGGGCCATTGGAGTTTTATATAGCTGGATCAGGCGGCGATTACATTGATTTAAACAACACTATGCTGTTTACACGACTGCAAATTGTAAAAGCAGATGGGACCGCCATCGGTGCTAACGCTAAAGTAGGACTGATCAACTATCCTGGAGCTACAATATTTTCACAGGTTGACATATCACTAGGCGATCGACTAATTTCACAGAGCAGCAACACGTATCCCTACCGCTGTCTTATAGAATGCTTGCTAAATTACGACATGGAGACATTAAAGTCATCATTCTCTACAGGGCTTTTTTACAAGGATACAGCTGGACACATGGATGTGTTGAACGCTGTAGACGGGGCTAATGATGGTTTAACAGCCAGACAGAGATACACAGCTCTGAGTGGCACGGTGGAGCTCATGGCCCCCATACACAGTGACATGTTTTTTCAGGAAAAGTTAATGCTGAACGGTGTTGATATTAAAATCCGTATGACTAGAGCAAAGGATGCATTCTGTCTGATGCGTGATGCTGCGGACAATGAGTTGTACAAAGTGAATCTTGTCTCTGCGTCCTTATTTGTCAAGAAAGTTTCATTGTCACCGGCCGTACGCTTAGGACATGCACAGACACTGCTAAAGAACACTGCCAAATACCCCCTGGATCGTGTCACCCTTAAGAATTGTTCCATTCCAGCGGGCTCAAGAGTGTCAAACCATGAAAATCTGTTTCTAGGAACCCTACCCAAGTCTGTGGTGGTAGCGATGGTTGATAATGACTCTTTTACGGGCGACTATGGCAAGAACCCATTCAATTTTAAGAATTATAATCTAGAATATCTGGCAATATATGTTGACGGTGTCCAGTTCCCCACCAAACCATTACAACCGGACTTCCCTAATGGTTGCGTGACTCGTGAATTCTATCAACTGGTGTTATCAACAGGGAGACATTTAAAGAACAGTGCTATGGCCATTGATCGAAACGATTTCCTGAGAGGGTACACTCTTTATGCATTTAATCTGACACCTGACGAGGATAATAGTCAGCATCTATCATTGATCAAGAGTGGTAACATACGCCTGGAGTCACGTTTCAGGAACCCGCTGCCTAATACCATCAATCTAATAATTTATGCGGTATATGATAGTATGATTGAAGTGTCCCATCGCAGACAGGTTTTAGTTGATTACTATTAAGCATCATGAATACTGTGGAACTGACAGCCATCATGGATACAATATCAGCAAACACCCATTTTCTAGGTGTTTTGGCTTGTGATAAACTGCCCCAGCAACCTCTACAAATAAGACCTAGTGCTATGATAATTAACACACACCCCTCTGACCAGCCTGGAGAGCATTGGCTGGCAGTTTATATATCATTGGAGAGAGTTGGGTGTTTTTTTGACAGTTTTGGAAATGCTCCAAATCATTCAAGATTTCCTAAATCGATTCATGACTTTTTAAACATGTCATGTGACGAGATACATTTCTCAGACAAACAAGTTCAGGATGTCACATCGGTCACATGTGGTGAACACTGTATCTACTTCTTAAATCACATGTGTAGAGGCATCACCTATGATATGTTGATATCTAAATATTCTTCTAATCTGTTTAAAAATGACACAATGGTAACACGTTTTGTGAAAAAGTTGCAACCGTGTGTGTGTGTTCATAATGTGTTTAGTTGTGTTCAACATGTTCAGACAATTGTGTAAGATTGTGCAAGTCAATAAAATGTTGGTCAAATAAATTATCAGAGTTCATGTATCATTACAATCATTTTTATTTAGTCAAGCAAGGGGTTTTAGTCAAACAATAAATCATAATGGTTCAATATCGACAAACATAGTCATTCACAATAAAAATAAAAAATACAAATTGGTTGTAGCAGAAATACATTCACAATGTTAACAAGGGTTAAAAATGTTAAAACAAAAATAAGTAAATAAATGAAATTAAAATAACAAATCTAGCTCCAATCATGCCACAACAAGCCTCTATGAGATTCTGGCCTTGATTTAGACTTGCGCCGAGATCGGCTGTCAGAGGCCGTTGTTCCTGAAGCCTCATACTCGCCAGAGCGAGACTGCGCCTAGAAGGGGTTTTAACAGCACCAATGGCAGCATCAACATTTGTTTTAGAATGTTTAACATCACTAATCTCGTCTTTGACATGTCTATTGGGTATTGTAGAAAGCGGTATGTTTAAAACTGAAAAACCCTGCACAAACTCATCCCAACCGTGGGGTCTGACGCTTGTTTTAGGTGCTTGAATCATGGTCGGTAGTTTAACAATATCTAAAATGTGTGAACCGGTCACGACTGCCCCTTTCAACACAAGTTCCCCAGATTCGTTCCACTCTAATACCCTTGATTTATACATCTTGGCCAAAATATGTTGGGCATTCTTCTTGCTCCTCAGGGGTAAATTATTTAAGACGTCTAAAGCTGTGTTATCTGTAGCAAAAGATGTAGACACCACTGGCTGTGGAGTCGCTTCATCCTCGAGTGGTGAGCTGTTTGGCACAATTAGTTTTAAAGTATTGACATCACTATCCCCCTGTCTGACCAATGTTAAATATCTCTGTAGTAACACAGCGTAATGCTGTGCTTTGTCATGTGGAGTTAAATCGTTTCTATTCAAAATGGTTCTCATCAAATCATCAATGTTATTTTCAGCACTCTGTCTGATAGTCGTTGGACCTCCAACACGTAATTTGGCCACATCTCTTTGCGGCACCAAATACATTTTCTCCATAATGACTAGTAGGTTGTTTGTACACACTTGTAGTATGTCGCTTCAACCCTGTCTCGACAGCAAGCTAGTGATAAATGGTACAGCTATGCTTAAAAGTGGTAATAAAAATCCTCCCTCTTGATTGATAACCCTCTTTTTTCTCGATATAGGAATCTTTTTGTCAGCTATGATTTTCAGATTAGACTTAACCTTTGACAGTCTTTTAAATTGTGTCTTTGATAGAGGAATAGTACCACACAGCACGTTCAATGCGACTTCACACAATGCCTGAATTAGATCTTTTGAAGCATTCTTTAAAATAGCCCGTATTTCCCCCGGCTTAGATTTCATCAACAGTTGTAGTAGCGATAAATGACGTTCTAATCTAGCAGACATTTCAGCCACTCGTCTTCCTCTGTTTGTACACAACCTGATAAGTGGAGCCAGGGCTGGACTGGCCATCTGGCATACCGGGCATTTGCCCGGGGGGCCGCGGTAGTTTTGGGCCGAGCCGACCGGCAAAAAAAAATAAATAAATAAAAATCGGCCCGGCCGAAAGCTACCATCGAACGGCCCATAAATCGAAAGCTACCATTGAACGGCCCATAAATCAGGGACAGCGGCCCATTGGCCCATTTTATATACAGACACTGGGCTGGCCCAATCAACAGAGAGAAGGGGGGGGGGGGTCAGGGGTCACGCACGCACGCAGCACCAGACCTCCGTCTCAGTTTCGCGGTAGTTTTGGGCCGAGCCGGCCGGCAAAATAAATTTAGTTAGCCTGGATAGTTACTAGATAGATACTGAGAGAGATGGAGCGCAAAAGCACACAAAAACGGAAGGGAGGCTGGGAAAAACTTAGGGAGAAAAACAAGAAGAAACTCGAGGCAGATGCTGCCAAATGTGTAAACATTAGGGACATGTTTGCTGCACCCTCAAGTTTACCACAGCAGCAACAGCAACAGGTTGAAGAGGAGGCTGGCAGGGAGGAGCAGGAGCAGGGTACAGATACAGAGGATAGAGAGGATACAGAAGAAGCGGGGCCGAGTCAGCCTGTAACCGTTGACCCGGTAAGGAAAATATAGGTAGCTGTGTAGGGGTGTAACGGATCGCCCCCCACGGTTCGGCACGCATGTGTACCGCGGATCAATTGCAAAATGTAACCAAGTAATAATATTACTTAATATTAGTTAATATCCCTTGTAAATCACAATGTAGAGTTGCCATGAAAAGATAGACGCGACAGTTGCGTGCTTTGTTTTACTCTAAAGCGCAATGATAGGTTGATAATGGAAAAAAAATCTAGAACAACAAGGCTGCGTTAATTCGCTCTGGAATCTGACCAGTGTACTCAGTGATCAGATTCCAGAGCGAATTAACGCAGCCTTGTTGTTCTAGATTTTTTTTTCCAGTACACTGGTCTACTTGATTTTTTTTTCCAGTACACTGGTCTACTTGCACTGGTACCATTGCTTACTGTATGTAGTCGTCTTTGTAGTGGTTTGGGGGAATACTACAGTTTGTCATATGACTGTACAGCACAGTATATAAGACGAGTATATAAGGCAAGTCAGTGTTTCCTCCAGGATTTTTCACATTAGTGGCGGGGTGGTCGTCTTTCGCGCGCGCAGCGAAAACAAATATAATTTCTTAAATAGCGGTTAAGTCATTAAAGCCGAGCAGGTGATTTTATATAGAAGGTGATCAAATACCAATATTGTTATGTACGACAGTATGTCATTGCAGCACTTTGTTGCACTTTACGACGTCACGTTCTGTTAGAGCTTTACGACTGTGTGTGTGTGTTGTCAGAATGAATGGCACTTGACAGTAAACAGATCTCAGTTTGTATACCTGTGTGGATCTACATTTATTAGCATAACACAAACATAATAAATTAGATAGAACAACCCTGTTCATTAATGTTCATTAATGCTTGAGTTCATGTTCATGTTCGCACTGTTATTGTGTTGTGTGCCAATGCACCCCTATGATGCTGTGTGTGTTATTGAGACCGTTGGGAGAGAGAGCTCGGGTGAACTAAGAAAGTTGTGTATGAGATAGTTTACAATTAAACGCACAGATTACATGAGAGAAGCTATCTGTCATTATTTCAACCACTGTCCAAGTGGGGACGTTACAATACTTTCGTTTTAGAACGAAACTTTAGGCTAGCAGCGTTTAGCAGTCACCATTCTTGAGCAAAACATGATACAAACAAACATTCAAATACTCGTGTCGTCTTGATTTTTTTTTCGATTTCAATGTATGACGCATCATTTGAAAGCTTACCATCTGTAGTTTCAGACTATGTAGACAAACGAAAAATTACGTAAGCAAATGGTTATTATTTATCTGGTATAGATACCACTTCTGCGCCGAATGTACCGCCACCGGCACAAATCCGCACCCGACATTGTAATTACCGTAATTTCTAAACGGTTTGTGCTATCGAAAAAAATCCAACTGTCCCTGAAAGCTGAGATGTTGCACTTCAACCAACATATAGGGTATTACGGTAAAATGTGACGTGAGGACATTCTCAGAGTCAGTTTACTCACAGTGATTGGCGGAGCGTTCAGGGACACATGCTTTTTTTCAGTTCTCCGGTCATAATAACTCGCTGCCTTTCTGCGCAGCCTGAATCAAAGTGGACTGTCTGAATCATTTGGTGGCGGAGCAAATTCATTCGTGGCGGCCCGCCACCAATAAATGCATATAGAGGAAACACTGCAAGTATTTTTGTGCTGGTGGGTGTGGTCCGACCGATTGGGGTGGGCCTGTCTGGGCCAAAAATGCCAGGGCCTAATTGTTGTCCCAGTCCAGCCCTGAGTGGAGCATAACGCTGTTCTGAGACGATAGGCCTCTGGCGTTTTAGCTTTATAATCAACCAACAAATACCCATAAGGGGCTTCTGTAGCATCTTTAAATGACTCCATAAAATATTTAGTATTACCAGGATACATTTGTCTAGCCAATACAGAGATTTGATTATTATCACAGGGTTTTTTAAATAACACTAAATAGTTTGTGTTCAAGCTAATTGTCCTACTGGTTTTACGCTGGAAAAACAAATTCTGTACTAGATATAAAACACTGAGATTTCTATGGTGAACATACTGGGTAAAAACCTTCTTAACTTCGAGGCTATTACTGGCGTCATTCATGACGTCGTCAATGATTAACAAATTATTCTTGGACACCGGCAGGATTTCATCATTGTCTAGTCTTTCGGAAATCCCCTCGACAAAATTGATATCCCTAATCTTTAACAAATCATCATATAATGGTTGCCAGCAAGCATATATGTATACAATATTTTCAATGTGATGCGAGAGTAAAAACTCCTTGACAAATAGGTTTTACCCGAGTTAGAAGGGCCCGACAACAGTAAGCTGAACGGATGCTGTAGTCTAAAATCAAAATCACTATTGACAAAATCGGACATGATTCAAAAACCATACGGTAAGGTTGTGTAGTCTTGCATTAAAACCCTTTTGTTGTAGACTATTCTAAACCTCTTGACAACAGTTGTGTTCTTCAATGTGAAAGATTTCTTAACACGTACAATATTTTCAGTGCGGGCCAACACATGACTTGTGCTATTCCTGTCGGCTACGAAATGATCAACGAGCTCCACCAGAGTGTCTAGTTTAACAACTTTAGAATTCTCAGCGTTCAGGGTAATACCTTTAGCTTTCATGCATGTAACACCCTTTAAAGTTCGATAACCATATGTTTTAGGCCCCCCTGAACAAAACTCCACAATATGGTCACCGCCCCCTATCTCGTCAGTTAAATCCCCCAAGTATGGGCCTAGTGGAGGGACCCAATCACCTGGCTTTGTTACAAAGATCACCGAATCCGTGTCACTATACAAAAGTCTGTCATCCAGTTTATACATCAGATCATACAACTCGAGCCTAGCATGTGCAGTTGTGAAAGCTCCTAGAAAGACATTGATATCCTTTGTATTCCATAAAGCCCCGTCAGCATGAGCCCACTGGACCAATGCAACTGTGTCAGATATGAATGCAAAGTATTTCAAGTCCACATCGGCTGAAAATATGTATCTAGCAAAATCTTCAGGATCCTTCAACAATTCAGTGTTGGGGAGATTCTCTCTCATGGAGAATCTACCCCACAAGCTGTTTAGCAGTAGTTTGTTGATAGATCGTCTGGCCTGATTTAAAACTATTTTGGAAGGATCGAGTCTTATCCCTTCCTTGGCGTAATAATTATCCACATAGGCTTGCTTGTCGACATCTGACACAACATGTTCAGGGTACCCACCATGAATCATTCAGGTTGGTTACATCTTTATTAGGGTTTTAATCGTATTCCCTTGTATGTCTGCCTCTACGTTGACCAGCAACATATCAAGGGGTGTCTCCTCGAAAGCTCCATCCAGTTTAATAGCGCAGGCCTGTGCCAGGAGCTTGGATGCCACAGTGAATGTCTTCAGTTTTCCATCCGTCTCTGCCGACAGAGTCACTTCCATCTTGCTGGACTTTTGAATCCCTTGTATAGACAGCTTCACAGTCTCCAGGGTAGCAGCTTGGACCTACACACAAAGAAACATATACAGACAGACACACACACAGACAGACACACAGACCAGACACCAGACAGACACACAGACACACACAGACAGCACACACTTCAGGATTTAGGGTTACGTCTCAAACTATAGCAAGCAGTCTCTGAAAAAAGCAGTTCACCAAATGGCATTGCATAGATGGAATGGGGCACTGCATAATGGTTCAAAAGTTACCCACCGTATCAACCCTGGTTTTGTAAGTTGAGTTGAGAGAAATTATGTTGTGGTACCCTTTGGATTTCACATTGGTCACCCTGACTGTATTTCCAACGGATGCACGACAACTGAGAGCCTTCTCATTCCAGAGAGAGACCTCGATAGAACCCGTCTCGTCCTGTAAGGTTAAAATGCGCTGTGGAGTCTTGGCCCTCTGCCATTTCACCTTCACTTTATTCACTGGGGGCATCTGAGCAAAAACAGAGGGTATAGGTAACCAGGAAACACTGAACAAATAGTTATGTGAAGGTCTTGAAAAAGGTATGGCAACTCACTGCAAATATAGTTCCCTCAATGCTCATCTCAGAACCATCTGGTGACGCCTTGGCATCAGCTATGGAGCAGACTGGATCTTGGGGCGGTTCAATGAGCATCCTTGCCTCCATTTCCAGTCTCTGAGGAACATTGACTTGTCTTGTTTTTGAGACCGTGGCACTTCTTGTGAGCATCACCATACCGCGACCCTCACTGAGGCCGTCTAGAAGATAAGAGCTCCCCTCTTGAAAGGTTCCATATCTCTCATCCCCATATACACAAACTTTGATACTTGTTGTGTCATCAGCCAGACCCATGTAGAAACGAACCAGTTTTTTATTTTCCTTTGTGTCGTGCATCAGCTGAGATTTTTTAATCACTTTTCCTTTAATTGCTTTACTGCAGAGTCCAGAGCTCTTCAGATCTGCAATGCTTATCTGGACAACACAAAAAGGGGGAAGGGCTTCTGTCAAAGCAGTATCAAACCAATATGTACATTTGACACTTGACTCTCTCACACAAGTTAAGTGAGTAAAGGATAAAACAGTTACCCAAGAGTTGGAGGAGCACGGGGACTCAAAGGGAGATGAATTCTCCTGAGATGATGGAATAAATAAATTAACAATACATTTTTATTTTCTGTCATTCAAACATAATAGGTAAAACAGACATATCGTGTAAATGTTAAGGGATTTTAGCCAATAGTTGTTTTATTACTGAAAAGATCACACACTACTCCATACCTTGTAGCTTTTATCCCGCCTCTTTTCTGGACCTTAAAAACAAAACATTAAAGGTGTATTCAGCTCATACTGTATACATTAGGCATGAAGAATCTCTCGAAAATCAGCCCACTCCCGAGAACACCCCTGGCCAGTAACAACATGCTTATATGAAAACTTGGGTAGGACACTCCATTTTAGAAAGCGCATTTTCCAGACCAAAACAGTATTCAAACCTGCTTCTGCCTCCTCCTCGCCTGAGTCTGATTTTGATTCGCTCACATATTTTCTCTTACATCCTGAAAAAGATCATGACAATAATATTTGTATTATAGTATCAAATAACCATTATTGCTATCATTATTTACTTCACAATCAAGGTTTAAACCCAGCTAAATGATAAACAGCAGTCATCCCCCTATGAGTGAGAAACTTTCTCTTTGTGGGGTGGGGTAGGGGGAGGGGTAATATGGCTACAGTAGGCCTAAAAAGTTGGATATGGGCTGTGGCATTTTCTGTAGCATTTCATGCCACATTTTGCTGCAAATCCTGCTGATTGGTGTCTCCTCATTAAATGTAAATGTAAAAAAATTAATTACTGTGGTACGTAAAACTCAAATTAACTGTTAGAACCAGGAAGAGTCCTGTAGGCTTACCTCTTGGGGGCTCATGTTCTTCAGACTTCAGCACAACACGACCAAACGAGTTCGGGGTTATCTTTGCAACACAGGGTTCAGACCTGGGACGATGATCAGCAACATTCAACAAGCATGGCGTCGACCTCAACCCCCCTCCGACTAGAACTTCTGCAGGCCTGATAGCTGGGTTGTATGGAGGGCTGTCCAGTCCGCTGTCTGACGATTAGGGTGTGTTGTTGACCCTCTCAAACACTCGTTGAAATCTATGGATATAGATAGTTTTCAGCATATTGTTAGAGATACTTTTGTCACACATGTTTCAAAATCATTCCTTTTTCTGTTAATCTTCTCAAACATCATACATGTTTAGATCACGGTCGTCCTCTGCTACATCCAACTCGCATAAGTAGAGGTTACTGCATAGGTGAAAGTGGACCGGTGCGGTCCGGTGCGGCGTTCCGGCAAGACTTTCTGTGCCGGAACGCCGTTGGGGGAAGAGATGCAGCTGCCTGTCAATCAAAATCCGATTGCTGCAGACTGCAGAAGCAATCACGTTCCATAATTTCCAACAAGGAAACACATGGCTGACGTTATGTTTCCTTGCACGTCTATTTTAATACCTTTGAAAAGGACACGTTAACCTGCTTTACAGTAGACCCGACGCGACGCGACGCACTTTACACTTCTGCGTAGGCCGCGCTGCAATTACACCGTCACATCGCTAGGTGGCAGTGTGTTTTTTTAAATCGGCCTTAATGGGTCATAATCGCACGTGAGTGGGCGTCACCATAGTTAGTGACAGACAGGCCTGAGGAGAAGAAACTTGCAACGAACAATAAGTCAAATGTTTAAAAGAAAGGAGAGAGATAAAGAAGCAGATAATGTGGCTAAAGTTAGAAGGAGAGAGCAAATTGAGGGCCAGAGGGGGGAGGCAGAACCTCTGCAAAATGAAAACCCACCCTCAGATGCAAACACAGGTGATGATGCTAACTTAGACTAGAGAATGGACATGAAGTTAGCTTACTAGCAAACTAGACAGTGGCTTACTCAGAACACAGTCTGTGTGCATACAGTACAACATTTTGTATGTATCCTACACATTGTAGGATACATTTTGAGATATTTTATTTTACTAATAATCTGTTCATTAATTTATCTGCCCACTGTTCTGACAATTCAAAGACAGAGACTGTTTGACTGTCTTTTGATGAATTTAGTTGTAAATGTTATTCTAATTGAAAACAGTTGAAGGCCAGAGGGAGGAAGAGGAGACTAAACAAGAAGCAGCAGGTCCCTCTCCCTACTCAGAAGAAAGAACAGGCGATGCTGCTAGCCCTCCTACTGCTTACCCTAATGTATGGAAAGAAGAACAGTATAAACAGTTCAAGGAGAAATATGAATGGCTGCATGCTGAAAATGGAAGGCTAGGCTGTAGCCCATGCCATGATGTAAAAGATCTGGGTGTCATGGCATCCCGTGGGGTCAACATAGCTACTCAGTGGGCTGAGGGAAAGATAGCCCCAAGTGGTTATTCAAGGGAAGTACAGCTTTCATCACTGCGGAAAAAGATCCATGAGCACAGGAACTCCACAGCGCATACTGAAGCTGTCAAGATTCTTCAGACAGCAAATAAAGACATACTTCTGAACTTAAACGCCAGTAGTCAGGAGTCTGCATTTGAGTCTACTGCCAAAGTATTCATGACAGCATACTATGTGGCCAAGAATAACAAGCCTTTCACAGACTTTGAGAGTCTGATTGACCTGCAGCAAGTAAATGCTGTTAGCTTAGGGCGTGTTTTGCACAGCAAAACAGTCTGTGTTGATATAATTGAGCATGTGTCATCACAGATGAAAAAGGAACTTCTGAAAAAGATAATAGAGGCCAACTGTAAAATCACAGTATTGGCTGATGAGTCGACCAGTGTCGGGCACAAATCAACACTCATTGTGTTTCTGAAGGCTAGTATTGATGGAGACATGGAGCCCATTGTCTTTCCATTAGACCTGGTTGAGCTGGATAGTATGTCTGCTGCTCATGTCAAGGAACAGATTATGGGTTGCTTGCTTAAGAACGGCTTCACTGTTGAGTTGCTGAGGGAAGTCCTCATTGGATTTTGCAGTGATGGGGCCAGTGTCATGCTGGGAGTGAAGTCAGGTGTTGGGAAGTTGCTCCAGGATGACTTCCCAGGCATCCTACTATGGCACTGTCTCAATCACAGACTGGAGCTTGCTGTGGACCAGGCCCTGGATGTGACGGGGGGAACAAAGGACTTCCAGGCATTCCTTGACAGCCTATATTCATTATATAGCCAGTCACCAAAAAACATGCGGGAGCTGAGTGAATGTGCTCACAACCTAGACATTGCCCTCAGGAGGATCGGAAAAGTGTTCAGTGTTCGCTGGGTAGCTTCTTCATGCAGGGCAGTCTCTGCAGTTTGGCAGTCTTATCCAGCCTTGGCACAACATTTCCGTGAAGCATCAGAGGATAACACAAGGGACAGCAGAGACAGGGCCAAATTCAAAGGTCTGCTTTCTAAGTTGTGCTCCATCAACTTCCTGAAAAGTCTTGCAGTGATGGCAGATGTTCTGACTGAACTTAAGAACTTGTCAGAGATTCTTCAGGACAGACAGACCACGCTCCCAAAGGCCCATGACAACATGACAATCTATATCAAACGCATAGAAAGTCTCAATCGCTACCCAGGACAACATGCAGTTGAAGCCAGCCAAGCAGAGGAAGTGATGGAATTCAAGGGAGAGGAGTTAAGAGTTGGCAGGTCTCCCATCATTAACTCTGCTCAGTTCATCCAAGCAGTGGTAGACAATATGAAAGAAAGACTCTTCACAACCACAGCAAACAGAGCACAGGCCAGTGTTGCAGCCAACCGAAAAGAGGCGTACAATAACCTTATCAAACAAATGGCAGTAGTCCTCAACCCTGACAACTGGGACCACGACAATCCTCGATTTGGAGATAATGAGGTGAGGGCTTTGTGTGATGTCCTACATCTGAATGGACAAGAGGCCCACCTTGGGTTCACTGAATACAAAGCAAGTGGAGGAAGAACCATTCCTAAGAGGATGAAGAAGTTGCTCATGGCAGTTGACACACTGTCTGCAAGCAATGCTGACTGTGAACGGGGGTTCAGCACAATGAACAACATCATAACTGAGTATAGGAGCAAACTGACAACAAGAAATGCAGCAAATCTCCTCTTCATCAGCTCTGTGGGACCTCCATGCAGACAGTGGGATCCACTGCCTTATGTGAAGACTTGGCTAGGCAAGGGAAGAAGAGCAGCCCACTCAACAAGTTGCATGACTCACCAATACACAGAAGACAAGGATAACTACTTCAGCCCTCTGTGGAAAATGTGGAAAAGTGTTTAGGTGTTCCCACTTTCCCAGGGACCTAGATCCAGCTAGTAGTTTACAACCAGCTGGTAGCTAGTGATAACAATTATTCAGACTCTTCTGAACCTAAAACGGATGACAGTAATAAAGAATGGATGGAAATGAATGAACCTCAGTTATTGGAAAGAAACACTTGAGTTACCCAGTTTGTGTTTAAAAAAAATCTGTTCAAAAAGGAGACTTGAAGAGACGCATGATAGTTCACACAGGAGAGAAACAATTTAATTGTTCAGTGTGTGGTAAATGTTTTGCTCAAAAAGGAGAGTTGCAATCACACATGATAGTCCACATAGGAGAGTCTATGTTGTAGAGTCTGAGTTATGAGGCTGTTATAATGTTTAAATAAATAATTTAAACATTATATTATTATTATTGTCAAGTGTTTCTAATTTCAACACCAACACCACGATGTGTGTGTTCAGGGATGCATGAAGCTGGTGGCGGGAGGAGAACAATATGAAACCATGAAGGTTGGGGTAGCAGCCTATAGTTCCTGTAAGAAACTCAAACCACTTTCACCCCTGGGTTACTGAGGTCATCGGCGTCGTAGTCTGACTCATCAACAGCAGTGTTTTCATTTTAATAACTTGTATACAGAGTGTAAACATTATTTGATTATTAAACCATCCCCACACACACACACACACACACACACACACACACACACACATTTGAATACTTTATTTGGTTCCACAAATTATATTATACAAACAGGGAATCAAATATTTCGGGGCTAAGCACACACACACACACACACACACACACACACACACACACACCCACGCACACCCACACACACACCCACACACACACACACACACACACACACACACACACACACACACACACACACACACACACACACACCAGAACACACTACACATTAAAGGTCTTACCTTACATATTAACTTCCATGGCGATTTCGGGGTCTCTGAATGCACTCGATGGTGGAGAATTCGTCAGGATTTGAGTTCTATCTCTCGCAGAAGTGAAGAGAAGAATTCGACTGGCACTTGCTCTCTCTCTCACGAAAGTGTCTGCGTCAACATCTATCTTATATACCATTTAAACAGACGCCCTCCGAACGTCATTATGCGTATTGAAGCATTCGCGAACCTTTTAAAATGAGGGTTAAAATCAACACCTTTATGCGCGTCTGTAGTCTTTGAAAACAAACGGAAATAATCTGCCGAGCGAACTCACGCTGTGACTAAAGCCAAGCTCCGGCGCCAGGTGTATCGTTTGAAATCTTGCCTATCAAATGGTCATATCAACTGTATTAACACCAACACCTTGATTAACCAAACATTATTTTAGACAGCCTGGGACACAGTAAATAATGACATACGAATAAATGTTCTTCATGTTAAAACGTTTTATTATCATCGACACAATCCACAGTGTAAACAGTCCCCCACACACACACGCACACACACACACACACACACACACACACACACACACACACACACACCACCCCCGTCTGTGTGAACACGGCGATGAACTGCTCTAAATGCTCAGGGACAGTCCTTACAGATAACGTCCTATAAAGCTTACTCATTGTTGCGCCTCTGACCTTTAACTGATAGACACAGCTAGGCTATTTAAACAAATGTGTTCTGAACAAATGGCGGGGGCAAATAAACCCACAACGGGGGCAAATAAACCACCCTTCTGTAAAAGATCAATACCCTATGATTTATGACCCCCCCATAAAAGATCAAAGGAAATCGAGATCAAAGAAAAGAGACCCATACTTACTACTCGCATGCGCTGTCCTGACTATGAATTTACTAGGGATGCACGATATTATCGGCACCGATATTTATCGGCCCGATAATGGGAAATTAATGTTATTAAATATTTATCGGTTTTATTACATTTTAGCCAATATAGAGCCGATAATATGAAGCCGGAAATATTTCTGGTTCCGGTTGTCGCGTTCATGCTGCTGCGCCTGCGTACAGCCATGCAGTGTATAGACGAGAGCGAAACATGAGAGCTTCCCCGGTGTGGACATTCTTCACAGTTTCTGAGGCAGATAGTGCGTTTGCAATTTGCAACACATGTTCGACAAAAGTTCGGAGAGGAGGGCAAAGGCAAAGTTACAACACAACGAATCTCATAAGTCACCTTAAGATTCACCATTGCAAGCACGCTGTATGGAAGGAATATCAAGCACTAGTAGCAGAAGGTAGCCTAGCCTGCTGTGCCTATTGAACACGCATTTGAAAACTGCAGGAAGTTTACTCGAGACAGCTCAAAGGCTCAAGCAATCAATGAAAAAATAATGGAGTTTATGGCCCTCGACGACCAGCCTTTCTCTGTAGTAGAAGATAAAGGATTTTAGCATAGCCCAGCCCTTTTCAGTTGCTTTATTAAGCATACTAGTGTAGCCTACTATGTGCCTTGTGTCATTCTGTTTATCTGCAGACTAAGCAGCCATTTGGCACTAGTTTCTGTAAAAGTTCTATACAACTTTTGGTTCTTTAAAAGTCTTTATTTTTGTATTGACTGATGCACTTTATTTATTTTTTGATATTTTATTTATGCATTTTCAATTTACAGGGATAGACAAGATGCACTTTATTTTTGATCTAATTACTCTTAGGTGAGCCTTTTGTTGTTTTCATAAAAGGTGTCACGACCAGAGGGCGGAACCCAGAAGCAGACAACGGAGAACAGGTAGTATGATAATAACAGTGATTTATTATAGGGTTTGGGGTTAGGGGAATCCGGCTGGGGGTAGGTAGTGCAGGTAGGGGTTCTGGCAGGTAGGCAGGTACTCAGACAGGCAGGGGGTCAGGTAGGTAGGCAGGTACTCAGACAGGCAGGGGGTCAGGCAGGTAGGCGGGTAGTCAGACAGGCAGGGGATCAGGCAGGTAGGCAGGTACTCAGACAGGCAGGAGGTCAGGCAGGTAGGCAGGTACTCAGACAGGCAGGGGGTCAGGCAGGTAGGCGGGTAGTCAGACAGGCAGGAGGTCGGCAGGCAGGGAATCCTTTAACGGGGAACAGGGAGAATAGGGTTAGGCTAGGGTATCGGATAACGTCTAGAGTAGAAGGAACGAACATATGAACCAACCATTAAGTGGTTACGATCTGGCGTTGACTGGAAGCAGGAGCAGGGCTTAAGTAGGAACCAGTCGCGGTCTTAATCGGCCACACCTGGCGCCACTGATAGATGGCTGATGAGCCGGGGGCGGAGCTGGGGGCGGAGCTGGAGGCGGAACTGTGACAGTATCCCCCCTCCGATGGACGCCTCTGGGCGGACCACCAGGCTTGCCGGGGTGTCGGCGGTGGAAGTCCTGAACGAGCGTAGGGTCGAGGATCTGTCGCCGAGGGACCCAGCACCTCTCCTCAGGACCATAGCCCTCCCAGTCCACCAGGTACTGGAAACCTCGACCACGGCTACGAGAATCCAAGAGGCGGTGGACGGTGTAGGCAGGGAGGTCATCAATCATCCTGGTGGGGGGTGGGTCGGGAACTGGAGGAGACAGGGGACTGGAGGACACAGGTTTGAGGAGGGAAACATGGAAGGAGGGATGGACACGGAGGGTACGGGGAAGCTTGAGACGCATGACCATGGGGTTGATCACCCGCTCAATGGTGAAGGGACCAATGAACCTCTGGGACAATTTCCTGGATTCAGTCCTTAGTGGTAGGTATTTCGTGGATAACCATACCTTGTCCCCGGGGGCATAATTGGGAGCAGGGATGCGCCGACGGTTGGCCGAAGAAGGGTGGTACGGGCCCGATGCCAGGTCCTATGGCAGCGGCGGAGGTGAGCCTGGACGGACGGGACCAGGATCTCCTCCTCCTGGGAAGGGAACAGGGGAGGCTGATAGCCGTAAAGGCACTGAAAGGGTGACATACCTGTGGCCAAGGTAGCCAGGGTGTTGTGGGCGTACTCCACCCACGGTAATTGGGTTGCCCAGGTAGTAGGGTTGGCAGACACCAAGCAGCGCAGGGTGGACTCCAGCTTCTGGTTGGCCCTCTCCGCCTGACCGTTGGTCTGGGGATGGAACCCTGAGGTCAGGCTGATGGATGCCCCGAGGCCGGAGCAGAAAGCCTTCCAGACCGCCGAGGTGAACTGTGGTCCCCGATCAGACACCACGTCAGTGGGTAGGCCGTGGGGCCGGTACACCTCTCTCACCAACAGATCCGCCATCTCCCTGGCGGAAGGAAGCTTGGTCAGGGGCAAAAAGTGGGCAAATTTACTAAAGCGGTCGACCACAGTCAAAATCACAGTCATGCCGTCAGACATGGGCAGACCAGAAACGAAATCCAGGGCCACATGGGACCAGGGGCGACGGGGAATGGGCAGAGGACGCAGTAGGCCCGAACTGGGCTGGTTAGAAGATTTATTCCGGGCACATACAGAACAGGCCAGCACAAAGGCCTTGGTGTCCTCAGGCATGGTTGGCCACCAAAAGCGCCGGCGGAGGAACGCCAGGGTCCTAGTCACCCCAGGGTGGCAGGTGAGGGTGGAGGCGTGAGCCCATAGTAGCACCCGGGATCTCACGGTGTCAGGGACGAATAGGCGACCAGGAGGACCGTTTCCCGGGTCGGGCTGAGCCCGCTGAGCGGTCCTGACCGCCTCCTCAATTTCCCAGGTGACGGCCGCGACCACGCAGGTGACCGGCATGATGGTGTCTGGCACTGAGGTGGTCTCACTCTCCTTGTCGTAAAGGCGGGACAGGGCATCGGGCTTCACGTTCCTGGATCCCGGCCTAAAAGTGAGGGAAAAATTAAAACGGCCAAAAAACAGCGCCCATCTGGCCTGGCGGGAATTGAGCCGTTTAGCCGTACGGATGTACTCCAGGTTTCGGTGGTCAGTCCACACGAGGAAGGGTTGTTCCGAGCCCTCCAGCCAATGCCTCCATTCCTCTAACGCCAGTTTCACGGCCAACAGCTCACGGTTACCCACGTCATAGTTTCTCTCCGCCGGAGACAGACGGTGGGACAGGAAGGCGCAGGGATGGACCTTACCGTCCGTAGCGCGTTGGGAGAGGACAGCCCCCACCCCGGTGTCCGAGGCATCCACCTCCACCACGAACTGCCTGGAGAGATCCGGCTGAACGAGGATGGGTGCTGAGGTAAAGCGGTTCTTGAGGTCGAGGAAAGCCTTCTCGGCCTCGGGGGTCCATCGGAACTGGCAGGAAGTGGAAGTGAGAGCAGTGAGTGGAACCGTGACACTGCTATAGTTGCGGATGAACCGCCTATAAAAATTTGCAAACCCTAAGAATCGCTGGAGCTGCTTACGGTTACCAGGGACGGGCCACTCCAGGACTGCTCTCACCTTAGCGGGGTCCATCCTCACCTGACCATTAGCGACGATGTAACCCAGGAAAGATACCGACGGGACATGGAACTCGCACTTCTCCCTTTTGACAAACAGCCGGTTCTCGAGGAGACGCTGGAGTACCCGATGGACATGCTGGACATGGGTGACTGGGTCCCTAGAAAAAAATCAAAATGTCATCAAGGTATACGAAGACAAACAGGCCTATCATGTCCCTGAGGACATCGTTCACTAAGGCCTGAAACACCGCAGGGGCATTAGTGAGGCCAAAAGGCATCACCAGGTACTCAAAATGGCCTAAGGGAGTGTTGAACCCTGTCTTCCACTCATCCCCCTCTCGTATCCGAACCAGGTGGTAGGCGTTGCGGAGGTCGAGCTTCGTGAACACCGTGGCTCCCTGGAGAGAGTCGAAAGCAGAGTTCATGAGGGGTAAAGGGTAAGAGTTCTTGATGGTAATATTATTCAACCCGCGGTAATCAATGCAGGGACGCAGGGTCTTGTCCTTCTTAGCAACAAAAAAGAACCCAGCGCCCACGGGTGAGGAGGAGGGACGGATGAGGCCAGCAGCCAGGGAGTCCTTGATGTAACACTCCATGGCCTCCCGTTCGGGTTTGGAGATGCTGTACAGGCGGCTGCTAGGAAGGGGTGCTCCGGGCAGTAATTCAATGGCGCAATCATAGGGCCGATGAGGGGGTAGGGAAAGGGCTAACTGTTTGCAAAACACCTGTTGGAGGTCCCGATACTCCGGCGGAATAGAAGACAGGTCAGGGACCTCTGGTCTGGGTGCCTGGGAGGAAACAGAAGTTGACACAGCAGACCGAAGGCAGGTGGCATGACACTCGAGACTCCAACTCTCTACCCTGGCATGGGCCCAGTTGATATTAGGGTTATGTCTAGCCAGCCAGGGGTGACCCAGAACAATGGGAGCATGGGGAGTGCATGTGATGAAAAAACTCACCTCCTCCTGGTGGTTGCCGGACAGTAACATTGACACAGGCTCCGTCCTATCCGTAACCTTGGCGAGGAGCCTGCCATCCAATGCGATGGCCTCTAGGGGTGCATCTAGGGGGCTGGTGGAGAGACCTGACTGCTCTACCAGAGACACATCCATAAAATTGCCATCAGCACCAGAGTCAATGAGCGCAGGGAACACAGTGGACTGACCTTTAACGGAGATCGTGGCGTTGAGCTGGGTCCGGGTGCGGGGAGCGGCAGAGATAGCAGAACGGCTCGTTAGGGTCCTCCCCTCTCCTGACGAGCCTGCTGGTTTAACGACCGAGTGGGGCAGGTGGAGAGGTAATGACCGGGCTCCCCACAGTACAGGCAGCTGTTGTTTTCAAAACGCCGGCGGCGCTCCTCCTGGCTGAGGCGCATCCGACCAAGCTGCATCGGTTCGGGATCCGAGGACGTCTCCCCTCTAGGAGTGATGTTGGGCTGAAAGGGACGAGAATAACTACTAGGGTTGGGAATAGATGGAGCACGCCGGCTGGCGATGCTAACGGGAAGACGACTTCCGCGTTCACGTCTCCGTTCTGAGATCCGATTATCTACTCTGATGGCCAGGGAGATTAATCCATCCAGGTCGGAGGACTCGGGATGTGAAACCAGCTCGTCCTTGATGGTCTCAGCGAGTCCACCGGTGAACGCCGCGACGAGGGCTGCATCGTTCCACCCACTCTCAGCTGCCAGGGTGCGGAAACTAATCGCATAATCAGCGACACTCCGGGTGTCTTGACGGAGGGCCAGGAGGCGCTTGGAAGCGTCCTGTCCTCGGACCGGGTGATAGAAAATTCTCCTCATCTCGCCGGAGAAAGCTGTGTAGGAAGCAGTGAGCGGGTCCCCTCTCTCCCACAGCGCCGATGCCCACTCCAGAGCGGCCCCACGGAGGAGACCGATCACCAGGCAAACCCGACCCCGGTCGGTGGAGAAGGACGTGGGCTGTTGTTCCATCACAAGCTCACACTGTAGGAGGAAGGAACGGCAGCAACCCTGTTTGCCGTCGTAACGATCCGGCATGGGAACCCGGGGCTCTCGGATCACCGGAGCGGGTAGGAGCTGGGGGGTGGTCGGTGTAGCATTAGCAGCGGCGGCTGCTCCCGTGTCCTGGAACCCGGTCAGAGTGGTGCTCATGTCACGGAGCCGCCCCACTATCTCCTGTAGGAGGGAGTCGTGTTTCGCCAACACGGTGTAGTTATTGTTCACCATCTGCCGGACTGTCTCGATGTCTGCT
Organism: Nansenia antarctica; assembly: GCF_963989245.1. Taxonomy (NCBI): domain Eukaryota; kingdom Metazoa; phylum Chordata; class Actinopteri; order Argentiniformes; family Microstomatidae; genus Nansenia; species Nansenia antarctica. Next base: position 24,564,256 of record NC_137685.1, on the reverse strand, counting down.
GGGTTCGACATGGCCAGATCGTACTGTCAGGACCAGAGGGCGGAACCCAGAAGCAGACAACGGAGAACAGGTAGTATGATAATAACAGTGATTTATTATAGGGTTTGGGGTTAGGGGAATCCGGCTGGGGGTAGGTAGTGCAGGTAGGGGTTCTGGCAGGTAGGCAGGTACTCAGACAGGCAGGGGGTCAGGTAGGTAGGCAGGTACTCAGACAGGCAGGGGGTCAGGCAGGTAGGCGGGTAGTCAGACAGGCAGGGGATCAGGCAGGTAGGCAGGTACTCAGACAGGCAGGAGGTCAGGCAGGTAGGCAGGTACTCAGACAGGCAGGGGGTCAGGCAGGTAGGCGGGTAGTCAGACAGGCAGGAGGTCGGCAGGCAGGGAATCCTTTAACGGGGAACAGGGAGAATAGGGTTAGGCTAGGGTATCGGATAACGTCTAGAGTAGAAGGAACGAACATATGAACCAACCATTAAGTGGTTACGATCTGGCGTTGACTGGAAGCAGGAGCAGGGCTTAAGTAGGAACCAGTCGCGGTCTTAATCGGCCACACCTGGCGCCACTGATAGATGGCTGATGAGCCGGGGGCGGAGCTGGGGGCGGAGCTGGGGGCGGAGCTGGAGGCGGAACTGTGACAAAAGGAGGCCAGATCTTGGCTAAAAAAAGCATTGTGCACTGTCTATAACAGATTCTGTTTGTTAGAGGAAATAATAAATGAACATTTGAAGAGTCAGAAGTGTTCTCTTTGTTGTGTTAACAATAGTGATGTAAGTTAGATTTGGTGAGATCACTATGGAATATTAAATCATCAATCTTTGCTCACTACAAAGCCTTTCTTACCTTCAGGTGTGCATGAACTACAGGTTATCAACTGTGAAATTATATCTGTTCTCATATCGGTTATCATATCGGTTATCGGCCACGAGAAGCGGGTAAACATCGGTATCGGTATCGGTTGGGAAAAAATGCATATCGTGCATCCCTAGAATTAACCCATTCATTACACTACGGATGATGTCGTGAAGGGTTGTCCCATTTCCCCCGGGGAACCACTACGGCTATGGCTCCAAAACGAGTGACTCCAAAACGAGTGACTCCAAAACGAGCCGAAGTGGTAAAAAAGAGAATCGGGATTGGGCCTTAGACTTTCATCCCTCAAACCTAAACCTAACCTTAACCTTAACCCTAACTTTAACCCTAAGGTGCAGGCGTGGTCTCTTCTGTGACGATGGACCAGCGATGGACCAGCCCACCTTCAAACTACTTCATGTTAATTCTGCGGCTGCAGCTGGATATACATGTGAACACTGGCCATAAGAGGTCACTCTTATGCAGCTCGACTGCAGCTAATGTTAGGCCTTGTCCATTCTGGCTGTGAGATTGTCGGGTTCCTCCTTACTATCACACACCTCCAGTGTGTTCTTCTTCGGCGTATGGGTAGTTATTTTCCTCTCCACTCCACCAGGCTCGGGGCCGAGGGGCTACCCTTTTACCACCCCGAGACCTGGTTGAGGGGCTCACCCAGGCTATATTTCTGGACACCCCTTGTTACGTCCCTGTCTGTTTTTGCTTTGTGTTGGTGTCTGTGTGTCTCTCTCTCTCTCCCAGGTGTTCGTGATCCCTTGATTGTCTCCCTGTTAATCATCCATCATCAAGTCCACCTGTGTTCCTGTCCTGTCAACCAATCACCTGTCTACCTGTTCCCTATATACTGTATGTGGCTGTTTGTTACTTGTGTAGGTTAGAGGGGTGAGGTTATGTTTGTTTCATTCTATTCTGGGTAATTCTGTTTCATTCTGTTTTGTTAGTATATTAGTTGGTTGCTACATTTGTCTGTCTAGTGTTTGTTTGGGTTACCTATGGTCCCCGGTTGCCTTATCATGGGAGAGGGCTAGGTAAGATACCCTGGGGTTTACATCACATCACGTAGGTAACTGGTTGTCTAAAAACACTAGGTAACGAGCGGATGTCACTCATCCTTTGTAGCAGTTAGATTTAGGTTCCGGGTAGATTAGTTAGCAGTTCTGTACATAGGTAGATAGGCTAGCTTAGAGGTGTAGGGAAGCATAGGGCTGTGGTTTTATTGTGACACCGTTCGCAGCTTTCTCCCTCCCTTCCTATCTTCTGTTTATTTTCCCCGGTTTAGTTTTTGTATTATCCTTCCCCCCCCTGTTTCATGTTTATTTGTATGTCCATGGATGTCCATGTTTTCACCTTATTATTATTATTAGTTGGCAATAAATCCTTTTCTTTAAAAGGTACACCTTGTTGTCGGTCTGGCAGTATTTGAGCACCACACACTCACGGTCAGTTGCTTCACCAGTGCTTGTACACAGGCTATGTTGCAGTCCTCCCTCCTCCCTAGACTTACATCTGAGGGAGGACATAACACCCCTCCAGAAGCCAGGTCATCGTCTCGTCATCTAATACCAACAGACCATGCATCTCGTTGGGTGGGTGGTACACCGGGCAATCCAGGATAACATGGTCTGCGGTTTGGTCCTCTGCGCCACACTCGCACGACGCATTTGGGGCCAAGCCCCATCTGTGCATTGATGAGCGGAAACGCCCGACGCCGGTCCGGAGACGATTGAGCCTCACCCAGCCTTGACAAGTCCATCCCGAGGGGCTCAGGGCCGGCGACTGGGATGTGGTCACGGAGTTTGGAGGTGTTTGCCTCCCACTCCGCGCGCCTCATATAATCCGCCCATCCTCCCCAAATGGGTGTCTCGACTTGAGACGCCGGGAGGGCTCCGCTGTTATAGTGAGCCTATCATGGAGCAGATGGTTATTAAGCTCCACGGCCCGGCAGGCGAGACGTGCTGTGGCTCCCATGCGGCGGAGGCCTGCGGGCTGGATGCCTGCTAGGATGGGAGGGTTGTCCACGGGGGTAGGACGCAGGCATCCTGTCACAATGCGCAAGGCTTCGTTTATAGGCGAGTCGATGAGGCGGGTGTGGGCACTGCGACACCATACTGGGGCGCAGTATTCACTAGTTGAATAAACGAGGGCTAGGGCTGCCGTGTGCAAGGTCCTTGCGCCGGCGTCCCATCCCGAGCCAACCAGTCGCCTCATCAACGCCACACAAGCTGTTAACGAAGGACTCCAGTGTGTGAAGTTGAGACACATTTGTGAAAATATGCATCAGCAGCACCTTTTCCCCCCCACCGCTCCCTCCTCCCACTAACAATGCTAACACCCCTTCCAAACTCTCTCCTCGACACTCGATCTCTGGATTGTCATCTTTTTCCCCCCTCTCCCCCGATGAGATTCTCACACTTATCACATCAAAGCGGGCAACCACATGCCCTCTTGACCCCATCCCCTCCCCCCTTCTCCAATCTATTTCCGCCGACATCCTTCCTTACCTTACCACCCTAATCAACTCCTCCCTATCCACAGGATCTGTCCCAGCGGCCTTCAAAATAGCCAGAGTCAAGCCTCTCCTCAAGAAACCTACCCTTGACCCATCATCTGTCCACAATTACAGACCTGTATCCCTTCTCTCCTTCCCTTCCAAAACCCTTGAACGCGCGGCATCTAAACAACTGACTGACTATCTCCGGAAGATGGATCACTTAGACCCCCACCAATCCGGCTTCAAGGCTGGGCATTCCACTGAGACTGCGCTCCTTGCTGTCACAGAAGCCATCCACTCTGCCCAAGCTTCCTCCCTCTCCTCTGTTGTCATTCTCCTTGACCTGTCTGCTGCCTTCGACACAGTCAATCACCAGATCCTTCTCTCCATCCTCTCAGACCTGGGCATCTCTGGCACCGCACACTCCTGGTTTTCTTCCTACCTGGCGGGCCGCTCCTACCAGGTGACCTGGAGATAATCGCTATCTTCTCCAAGAACCCTCTCCACTGGAGTACCCCAGGGTTCTGTCCTAGGGCCCCTACTCTTCTCCCTCTACACCAAGTCTCTTGGCTCGGTAATCTCTTCACATGGGCTCTCCTACCACAGCTACGCAGACGACACTCAACTCTTCCTGTCCTTCCCCCCGTCTGATGTACACGTGGCAACCCGTATCTCAGCATGTCTCGCTGACATTTCAACTTGGATGGCTGACCACCATCTCAAGCTCAATCTTAACAAGACCGAGCTCCTCTTCATTCCCGGGAAAGCCTGCCCTCTCCAAGACTTCTCCATCACAGTGGAGAACTCTACTGTAACCCCCTCCCTGACAGCCAAGAACCTTGGAGTGATCCTGGATAACCGACTTTCCTGTGCGGAGAACATTGCAGCAACGCCTCGCTCCTGCAGATTCTTCCTCTACAACATCAGAAGGATACGACCATTCCTTACCAGAGAGGCAGCGCAACTCTTGACCCAGGCACTGGTCATCTCCCGCCTGGATTACTGCAATGTACTCCTGGCTGGGCTCCCCGCTTCAGCCATTAGACCTCTGCAGCTCATCCAGAATGCTGCTGCCCGGCTGGTATTCAACCTCCCCAAATACTCGCATGTCACCCCTCTCCTTCGCACCCTGCACTGGCTCCCGATAGCAGCTCGCATCAGATTCAAGACCCTGGTGCTTGCATACCAGGCAGCTAAAGGGACAGCCCCTGCCTACCTGAAGGAAATGGTAACCCCCCAAACCCCTGCCCGCTCACTCCGCTCCTCCACCTCGGCTGGCCGACTGGCCCCACCTCCTCTACACAGCAGTCGGGCTGCCCGATCACGTCTCTTCACAACACTGGCTCCCCGCTGGTGGAATGAGCTCCCCACGGCTGTCAGAACGGCAGAGTCACTACCCATCTTCCGTCGTAGACTGAAGACCCATCTCTTCAGGTTACATCTTAACTGCTCCTCCTGAGACATCTTCTGACCCTCACCACTACGTCTCCTAAAGACACCCGCTTTCCCCTCTACTGTGTCCCTAAGAACTTCTATTGCCCCCCTTGTACTGTTTCTCAGTTTCTCCAGTAAAAAATAAAATAAAAAATAAAATAAAAAAAGGTTTTAGTAGAAGGCGATAATAGGGAGAAGGTTTTTCCTTCTATCAGTGGCCCCGGGCCCGAGCTAGATTACTCTTCCTGCAACGAATAGTGGACTGCTGATTCACATGCTTAGTATTCAAATGTATTGATTGTAAGTCGCTTTGGAATAAGGCGTCTGCTAAATGCCAAAAATGTAAATGTAAATGTAAATGTAAAATATGGCCTCTGTTTTTATTCTACAATTTTCAAAGTGGGTCATGCTTCATCCACGTTCCTTTCATAAGTCTTACTCAGCCAATCAGGTTGCCCAAAATAAAATGATGAAAGTTATAAACATGCTTACGGAACAAGGTCTTTTGAGGAGACAGTCACGTTTGATATCAATTCAGGTTGCCAGTTTGAGACTAGTGTTGAGCAACTCGGGGCGCAAGGCACTCAAATTACGCACAACAAACTGCTGTGAAATGTAAAATGTTTACAAGATCATGTTTGTTATGGGGGCTAAGTTTGTTAAACCAGTTGACATATTCTAAAGATATTGACTACATGTACCAATAGTCTCCTATAAAATCTTGGATGCAATAAGGATATTACAGGGCCACCATAACATACTCATCTGAACTTTACTGTAGCGTTTTTAATGCAATGCAAATACATGGTACATCGATTTACGTGCCGGTTAGGAGGTATTAGCCATTAACTTAGACTGGTTAAGGGTTAGGGCTAGGCATTAACTTAAGTGGTTGGGTAAAGGTAAATTGTCAGGATAAGGTACTGTATTAGCAAACAGAATTTAGAATTTGCCATTTAGCAGACGCGATTTACAATTACAGATTACAGGGACAATCCCCCTAGAGTAACTGCGGGCCAAGTGCCTTACTCAAGGGCACACTAGTGGTGGTGTTTTAGGCGGGATTTGAACTCACAACCTTCAGATCAGAAAACATTAGCATCAGTAACAAGAATTTGAAAAACAAAACACTAAAAAGGACTTTTCTCAAAATCAACCCAGAACTGACTTGAATTCACAATGTGCTAGTCTTTATACACCCAGCACCAACCTACCACTTTGCAACCAGTCTTCCATTTGTAGCCTTCTGCTGGTTGCTCTTGTGCATGACACATGCCTTAGCCAGTAATTGTGTGCAATTATATTCATATATTATATATATTATATTCAGACTGAATGAATGAATGAGGATTTTTCTTCAGGTACCAACATGTTACAAACAATGATGCATAATCCCTCTGTGCTCTATGGCAACGGTCAACTTGTCACACTACTCGTCCATATCCATGACAACTCATTACTAGATCATTCTACATTACAGAGGGGACCACTACTCCTTACACAACAACAGGTGGCGCCACTGTGTTGCGTACAGGGCCTTATGTTGAAGCTTTATCATCATTTATACACTCATTAATAACATTTCTCCATGAGCCTCTAAGGTTCTAGCACAGATATGGTAACACAGAACAGTCATCACATATTAACCCTTACTTGTAATAATATGGCTTTATATTGAAACTGAAAATTAACATTTAGACAAGTCCTCCAGGTGAGTGGTGTATTGTGGTGTGTGTATGTATGTGGGCAGGCGGACGTACGCATGTGTGTGAGTTATGTAACATCCTCTAGGCTAGCCAGGGACACTCAGTGCATTGTCAGTCTCCAAGCCTCTAAGGGGTTCCACATATCTGCAGAGTGGAAACTCCAGTGAAAACAAACCCACGCTTCATAGTGGGCCATTACTCAACTAGAGACTCTCTATACAGTTCTCCATTCATTAAGACAATGACAGCATTTTTCTTCTCCCATTGCACTTGAAATCTCTCACCATATGAATGTATGGGTTTAAAGCGAGGCAGAACCAGAGGGGGTAACCATAACATGTATTATAACACAAGGTTTTTTGTAGTGGCCACTGAATTGATTGAAACAATGCTGTTTAGTCTCCAAAGGTAAATGAAAGAAACATGCATTCCAAGTTGTTTTGAAACATTTAATGTCATTTTATAATGCTTTGAAAATGTGATTTGCAATGTATAGTGCCCTGCGTAAGTAATGGGACAGTGAATAATAATAATAATAATAATAATAATAATAATAATAACTTTGATTTCTGTAGCGCCTTTCAAAAACCCAAGGACGCTTTACAATTCTAAAGGGGAATGGTCAGACAGACAAACAGAAAACAAACAAAGCAAAACAGAAACAGTGACTAGGGGCCAAAGGCCTTAATGAACAGATGGGTTTTAAGGGCTGATTTGAAGGAGTCCAGGGTGGGGGCGTTGCAGATCACTATGGGGAGGGAGTTCCAGAGGGTAGGTGCGGCCACGCTGAAGGCTCTGTCCCCAAAGGTCCATAGGTTGGTGCGGGGGGTGGACAGCAGGCCCATGTCTGCGGACCGCAGGTTCCGGTAAGGGGTATGTTGGGAGAGGAGAAGCATTTTTTCTTATTTTGGCCCTACACTCACAATTAAACAACTACTATGACATTGGTATTTGTGTACATATTGGTTTCATCATTCAGAAAATACAACACTTGTGTTTTTATTCATTATTCAGGGTAAACCAAAGTGATGGGATAGATGTATAAAATGTCAAATAAAGCACTCATGTTTAGTATCTGGTTGACAATCCTTTGCATGCAATAACTGCCTGAAGTCTGCAACCCAGTGATTCTATCAGACATGGGGTGTCTTCTCTGGTGACACTCTGCCAGGCCCATACTGCAGCTGTCTTCAGCTGTTTTTTGTTTTGAGGTACTTTTGCCTAAAAGGAATTTAAATGCATGTTACATTTTAATTAAATCTGAAGATTACCAGTCAAGAACAATGTGTCTGTACATTTCAGAATACATTCTGCTGCTGCCATCACAAGTTACATCATCAATTAAGACAAGTTAGCCAGTTCTAATGGCAGATATACTGTACATACACTCACTGAACACTTTATTAGGTACACTATACTAATACTGGGTAGGGCCTCCCTTTGTTCTCAAAACAGCCTCAATTCTTCGTGGAAAGATTTGTCGTATATTTCTACTTAAATACACACATACCTTGGATTTGTATGATAAGGCTTTGTAACAGTTACATTTACATTTATGGCATTTGGCAGACGCCTTGTTCCAAAGCGGAGCCTTTGGGCCTACAGGCATGCTCTCTGAGGGGGTCTTACGACAGACCACATGGTCGAACACACACACACACACACACACACACACTGATCATTAACAAATGGCTCTCCCCTTGTCCAGCTACAAGGCACTGGTAGATATTTGCATAAGAGGGCAGGGATCTAGGGAACTGGAACAAAACAGCCAGGCTAGGGAGAGAGCTTCCTCTTTTTTCACCAGCCCAGCCCGGATCAACACATGTATGTATATATCTGTTTGTAACTCTGATTAAATCGTCTTAAACTCAATAACTGTTCTTTGATTCATAACCAACAATAAATTAACAACAGATTCCTTTGAGATTCTGGTCCATGATGATATGATTGCATCACACAATTCCTTTTTTCAGGTGCACTTTCAAGCTCTGAATCTCCCTCTCTACCACATCCCAAATAGGGATAAAGGAGAGGAGAAGGCCAAGTACTCCAGATGAGAGAAGCTTCTCTGATTGGAAGTTGAAGTCACCTAGTAGTACGAGCGGAGTGCCATCATCAGGGAAGGAGCTGAGAAGGCCATCCATCTCGCCTAGGAAGTCACCAAGCTGGCCTGGGGGGCGATAGATGACAACAATGTGACGTTTGACAGGGGAGGAGAACAGCATGGAATTCAAAGGAGGATATTGACAGGTGTGACAGGGGAAGGACAGTATGTGACCACATAGGCGGGATGAGGAGTCCTGTGCCTCCCCCTCGACCAGAGGATCTAGGGGAATGAGAAAAGGAGTAGGCGCCAGAGAGGGCTGCTGGTGTAGCTGTGTTTTCAGGTGTGATCCAGGTCTCAGTGAGAGCGAGGAAATTGAGGGCCATGAGCGACGCATAAGCTGAGATAGCCTCTGCTTTCCGGACCGCTGACTGGCAGTTCCAGAGACCGCCCGCGGCGATGAAGTCATGGTCAGTAGAAGAAGGTGGATAAATGAGATTGGAAGGGTTGCGAGGGGGGATGTAGCATCTATGTGTCCTCCTGACTGTGTCAGAAGAACAGGAATAGGGAGAAAGCACATTGTGATATTAGTCAGTAGAGGGGAAGAGGGTTAAAGAACAAACAGAAGTAGGAGTAGCTAAGCGCATTCAAAGTAGACAGATGTGACAATGGCTTGGAATATGGTAGAAGGAAACTTCTTGGCCTCTCCAGAGTTATAAATCTGGCTTCTCTGTGATAAAAAAAGGTATGGTTTGATAGTAAGATCATTCATATACAGTGATGCCGGTAACGCGATACTAAGTATCGCGATACTCTAATCTGATTACTTTTCCCAGTAACGAGTATTCTATCGCGATACTATTTCCAAATCAGTAATCTGATTAAAGTTACTTATTCGAGTGACTGTGCGTTACTATTGCGTTACTACCTCATAACTTAGGCTAAATGCAGTATTTCTTTGTAATGTTCGATAGTAAACAAACATTTATTGCTTTTCTCGCGTCTTGGGGAGTGACGTCAGTGATCACGTTTTCAACACGAGGTGCAGCAGAATCGCTCACGTGTATCACCACGCTGATTGCACAGTGTAAACAGAAGCGTATAATGGAGCGAGAACAGAGATATGCGTTAAATAGCTGGAAATATAGGGATTATTTTGAGTTTGTGTCAGCAAAGGATGACAAGAACATAAATGTTCGTTGTACACTCTGTGCTGGAAAGAAAATATTGTCCTGTGGTAAAACCACAACATCAAATTTAAAGAAACATTTGGAATCTCTGCACAGCACAGTCAAGCTCGCGGAGAAAGTCCCAGAGACCGCGGCCTCGACTTCTGCGGGAGGTCCCACACCGCTCAAGCAACAAAAGCTGGACTTCAGTAGGCCTACAAAATCACAACCTGTAAGTGTGGGAGAGTTGAATAAATTGGTCGGGCGGTATGTTGTAGAGGAAATGCTGCCCATAAACACAGTTGACTCGCCCTCTTTCCGTGCCATCATTAACAAGATCCCCACTACTACCAATGCCGAGCTACCTCACAGAACATCTTTTTCTTTGTACTTGGAGAAGGAGTATGCAGAGATGGAAAAACATCTGAAGGCTGCGCTGAACGAGGTCGACTATGTGTCAACTACAGCGGACATTTGGACAGCTAACAATAGGAGCTATATGGGAGTAACGCTCCACTGGATTAGTAGATCCACATTAGACCGCAACAAGGCTGCATTGGCGTGTAGGAGAATCCGCGGTAGACACACGTATGATGTTATTGGTGCAGAAATCGAAAACATTCACTCTTCATATGGACTAATCAACAAAGTAGTAGCAACAGTGACAGATAATGGATCTAACTTTGTCAAGGCATTTCAAGTCTATCAGCCTGCTGTCACAGAGTCCGATGATGAGACGGTGGAGGAGGCCACGGATGATGTCACTTTTTTAGATGTGTCAGAAATCCTATCAGCTGAGGATGATAGTGATGGCCAGCTGATTCTTCCCCCGCACCAAAGGTGTGCTTCACATACCCTCAACCTTATTTCTACAAGTGATGTGGAGAAGTACATCACTTCCAAACCAGAGAGCAAGGCTGTGTATAGGAGCAGCACAGCAAAATGCACAGCTCTCTGGACGAAAGCAAGCCGATCTACCGTTGCGTCAGAAACGGTGGAGGAGGTTAACAAAAGAAAGCTCCTGGTACCGACATCCACAAGGTGGAATTCCTTTTACGAAGCCATAAAGAGAATCGCAGAAATCCCCATGAATGAGCTGACTACTCTGTGCAACAAGCTGGGAGTGAAGTGCTTCAAAGAACAGGAGTACCAGTACCTGCATGAGTACTGTACCGTCATGAAGCCTCTAACTATAGCACTGGATATCCTACAAGGTGACTGTCCGTATGGGACTTTACTGCCCACACTTGAAGTCCTGATGCAGAAGACCCTTGCTGTGAAAGACACCCTATCCAAGATGACTGCAGGCCTTCCAGATGCCATAGTGCAGGTATGCTATGTTGTTCCATCTTAAAGATAAATAAATACATTTTCATTGCACTATTCATGAACATGGAGCAGAGTCACACCATACTGCAGTATGTAGGTTGTCAGTTGCACAAACTAATTGCATACATAATTAGTAAATAAAGGTATAAATAATAGACCTTATAGGCTACAACTAGATAATAATAAACATATCAAATTATATCTTTCAGGCTATCCAGACTCGTTTTGCCAGTGTGCTGGACAACAAAGATGCCCTTCTCGCAGCTGCTAGTTGTCCAAAATTCAAACTCCGATGGCTGAGAGATGAAGGTAGGAGGGAGCAAGTAAAGGAGCTTCTCACAGCAGAATGTCGCAAAACTGCTCCTGCAGCACAGAGCCCTGCCAGTGTACCCACCACGACTGCCAACCAAGGCGAGATGGACTTTTTTGCTTTTGAGGCGGAGCCAGAGGAGACCTACTCGGCAGAAAAGGAAGTCATGGACTACTTGAGGTCAGGGCATGAGCTTCAGATTCTGAATCAGTATCCAAACATTAAGAACATTTTCTTGAAGTATAACACTCCAACCCCATCTAGCGCTCCTGTAGAGCGGCTCTTTAGTCTGGGAGGTTTGGTGCTCACGCCTAGAAGGAACAGACTTTCTGACAAGAGGTTTGAGAAGCTTCTGTTAATGAGATACAACCACTGGTTTACTCGCCCCTTTCCACTGTTTCACTCATAGTGTGTTCATGGCCTCCATAGCGTGTTCATGGCCTCCATAGCGTGTTCATGGCCTCCATAGCGTGTTCATGGCCTCCTTCCAGTCTTGACAGCTGAGTTCACTCTTCATTGATAAACTCAGACTCACCCAGTTTAGGATTAGGATTATATTAGGATCATATCTGAATGGTCAGGGTAGGTTTTAGGTTTTGTGAAACCACTCCTTGCTAGTTACTGTGTTAAATAAAGATTATATTTATTTTATTGTTTAAAAACAAGTATTTATGTTGGGTGAGGCAAAGAAAGACTCTTTATTTTGTTGTTTTAAGTTATTGTTTAAAGTTTAATTATGTAATTTAAGTTACTGTTAAAATAAAGTGAGTTTTGGCAAAACCAGTTTTCATTTTTATGTTGCGGGGGGGGGGGGGGGTCGGGTGCCTAGGCAGCTGCCAATAGTAACTAAAAAAGTAACTAGTAATCTAACTTAGTTACTTTTTAAATCAAGTAATCAGTAAAGTAACTAGATTACTTTTTAAAGGAGTAATCAGTAATCAGTAATCAGAATACTTTTTCAAAGTAACTGTGGCAACACTGTTCATATAGTACGAAGCCCCTCTGGGGTCACCTAGGAGAAGAAAAAAAAAAGAGTAAACTGTGCGCACAGTTTAGTAAACTGTGGCCTCAGATTCATAAACTGTGCGCACAGTTTAGTAAACTGTGGCCTCAGATTCATAAACTGTGCGCACAGTTTAGTAAACTGTGGTCTCAGATTCATAAACTGTGCGCACAGTTTAGTAAACTGTGGCCTCAGATTCATAAACTGTGCGCACAGTTTAGTAAACTGTGGTCTCAGATTCATAAACTGTGCGCACAGTTTAGTAAACTGTGGCCTCAGATTCATAAACTGTGCGCACAGTTTAGTAAACTCACTCCGCAAATCACTCCGCCCACAAATCACTCCGCAAATCACTCCGCACCTGTCGTAAACTGAGGGCTCCCTACTCCTGCCCGTCCGCGGCGCATGTTCGGCAGGTTCATACAGTCAGCATCCCACTTTCCCAAAATTCACGTTGTTGTAACTGGTAAGTAGACTAATGTTATAACCTACATAAATTACACGTATTTACATTCATCCAGGATTCTATTACTGTAACCGAATACCGAAATCTGAAGCAAGCCTACACTGACATTTTAGCAGTGTTGATAGCCTAGCCTAGGATAATGTTAACCGACAGCCTGCCAACGCACCTCTCGCTATGGGTATACCTAAGTACAGGCTTATTTGCATTCACTCAGGATATTAAAACGTTCCAATTAGAACATTGAGTGTTATTGTTGAATAATTGTCTGGACAATTGTCTGGCTAGCTACCAGCTCCCAAGCAGCAACGTTTATAGATGAGATTTTGAAATTCTGTAGACATTTTTACCAATATATTGCATTAGGCTACACAGATGTTTATTTCATGTAGGCTACTTAGACTGGGCTAGATATTTTTATGGCTATATACCTATTTTTATTTTTATTTTATATTTTTATGGCTCCAACATCTTCACAGACTCAAAGATGAAGGTCAGTTTGATGGTGACTTCTTGGACAAGAACCTTATCTTATTCTGCTTCCTTGGTTTGATTCAGGTAAGTGGCATCAACAATGGATGGTGTAGACATATATAGCCTAAAATACTCTAACCAACAGGCCTATGATTATACTTTAATAAAAGGCCTAAACTTTTCCCAGTAATCAATTTTGTAATTTGATTTGGTATTACTCTGATCATGTCCGCAGGATGAATTGGATTCAGTTAAGGAGACCTGGAACAGCCATCTGATTCGTCCATCAAGGAATGAGGTGGGAACCCCACGGTCGCCCGGATGTCATGTATACCATACCTGAATTGTATGGCACAGGCGATTATCTGTGTCAAGTGTCGGAGGAAAATCGTACCAACTGTGAAGGCGACTGTATCCACCGCCATGACATAGCTTGTGATGAGGACGTTTTCACCCTGTGCACCCACATAATGGCACAAAACAATCTCCATGTTCCTGTGGATGCATTTATGGCAATTGACCTCTACATTTCCTTGAGGGAAGAATTGTCTGCACTTGTAAATGTTGAGTGAGTGAGATTCATATGAGGACCATCACCAGGCTCTGGAATACATTCACATGGGCCAGCTCCAAGTAGCCTCTTCATAGACTCAGACTCTTATTATTTAGAAAGGATGATGGACAAACCTGGGATGTCAGTATCTTGAGTAAAACTACAGAATAGAATGCATTTACCTTAGCAGTGGAAATGATCAAATAAATGGCAAAACAAAATTAAAGTCAAAACATTGCTGTTTAATAAATTGACTAATGTGCATGTTATTTGAGAACTCTGATATACTGTTAATATCATAACATGAAAGAAACTCAGGGTAAGCTGAACCTTAGCACTGGAAATAATCAAATAAATGACAAAGAATAATGCCACGTTTTTGTTGAATAATTGACTTGTGCATGTTATTTGAGCACCCTGATATACTGTTAATCAGAACCCTGATATGCTGTTAAACATGAAACTAACCCAGGGTAAACTGAACCCTGGCAGTGGAAATAATAAAATGAATGTAAAAAAATAAATAAAGTCCCCTTTTTTGTTGAATAATTGACGAATGTGCATGCTGTTTGAGGACCCTGATATACTGTTAATAACATAACATGAAAGAAACTCAGGGTAAGCAGAATTACGGAAAGAGAGAGAATGAAGGTGCCATTCTGCCACAACAACACCGTTTCCTGGGGACCTCCAGAGAGATGGTGAATTACCTACAGTAGAATAGAGAAGCATAACATGAGCTACATGCAGTTGTAGATGTACATACCCAATCATGTACATTGAACTCACACACCTGACACTTACCACTAAATAATGTCCATCACCCACACGTTTGCATCAAGGACGCTGGTGAACTCTTCTGCCAATTCAAGGTATAATCCATAGTTGTTTGGGACTTCTAACACACACACCCACATGTGTGGGACTGGGGGCTTCTTGTAAAGGTACTCAGGCTCAACAAATCGGATGTGGATTTCCTTGGCAACCAGGAGGTCTGCACCTATTAAAGACAACACAAAATGGTATGGATGCCACCCATTAGTCAATTATTTGACTGATTAGTATTAGTCAATACATTTTTACAGCACTGAACAGACTTCAAAGGAACAGGAGAATGTCCCCGAAATGTCAGTGTAGGCTTGCTTCAGATTTCGGTATTCGGTTACAGTAATAGAATCCTGGATTCATATAAATACGTGTAATTTATGTAGGTTATAACATTAGTCTACTTACCAGTTACAACAACGTGAATTTTGGGAAAGTGGGATGCTGACTGTATGAACCTGCCGAACATGCGCCGCGGACGGGCAGGAGTAGGGAGCCCTCAGTTTACGACAGGTGCGGAGTGATTTGCGGAGTGATTTGCGGGTGGAGTGATTTGCGGAGTGAGTTTACTAAACTGTGCGCACAGTTTATGAATCTGAGGCCACAGTTTACTAAACTGTGCGCACAGTTTATGAATCTGAGGCCACAGTTTACTAACCTAGGTGACCCCAGAGGGGCTCCGTAATATTGGACAATTCTACACAAAGTTTTCCCCAAAAGAGTATTTCCAGGCCGAAAATGGTGGCCATTTTGGAAAAAGTGGCAGCCGTCTTGATTTTTGCATGGCTAACGGGTTTTATCAAAAGAGCAATACCCAAGGAGCATTTGTACCAATTTTGATGCTTTTATCCACTTGTGAACGATTTTCCTATAAAAATGCATTTAGCCGCCCCACTAAAAGGTATTCTATTGGATTTAGATCTGGTGACACTGAACTCCTTGTCATGTTCAAACCAGTTTGAGATGGCTTTTGCTTTGTGACATGTTGCATTATCATGCTGGAAGTAGCCATTAGAAGACGGGTACATTGTGGTCATGAAGGGATGCACATCAATCAGCAACAATACTCAAATAGGCTGTGGCATTCAAGCAATGATTGATTGGTATTAACGGGCCCAAAGTGTGCCAAGAAAACATTCTTCACACCATTACACTACCGGAATGAATGAGAAGGTACAGGTGTTCTTAATAAAGTGTTTGGTGAGTGTATATATGCACAATAACTTTTTCCAGGCTTTTTAGGTACTTTTTAGCAAACTGTTACCTGACCATCCTTTTGGAGGATAACTAGTGGTTTGTACCTTGCAGTGAAGCCACTGTAGTTCAGCTGCTGATGTATTCTGTGGATGGTAGTCTACACACACACACACACACACACGCACTGTGGATGGTAGTCTATGACACATTCACACCTACATCCTGCTGTATTCTGTGGATGGTCGTCTATGACACATTCACACCTACATCCTGTGGATGGTAATCTATGACACATTCACACCTACATCCTGTGGATGGTCGTCTATGACACATTCACATCTACATCCTGTGGATGGTCGTCTATGACACATTCACACCTACATCCTGTGGATGGTAGTCTCTGACACATTCACACCTACATCCTTGAGAGCGTTCCTGATCTTTTTGGGGGGGTTTTATTAATCATGGCGAGCATTCTTTGGTCATCCTCTGTAGAATTCTTCCTTGGCCTACCAGTCCCTTTGTGATTGATTTTCTTTTTAATGATGTTCCAAACTGTTGATTTTGACTAAGGATTTAGCTATGTTTCTGATAGTTTTGGTCAGATGTTCTTTTACTTCCATTGACACCTCTTTGGTCTTCATGTTGACAGACACCAGTAGCATATTCCAAAGGCAAATGCAAAGCATCAAGAATCAATACTAGACAGCTATAGTAATTGTTTGATTTAAACATCAAACTGTTGTAGTATAGAGCCAAAAGAAGAATACATGCTGCATGTATATATACTTTTAAATATATGATTTCTTTCAGCGTTGTGTCTTTTTCTGGTGATGAAGACATTTAAATGACATTTTCCCCAAGTATGCCCCATCTCCTATCCTGGTGCAGTTTTTCCAGGGGCATAATATGTGTATACTGTACGTCTTTTTGAAAATGAAGGCATGAGGTGCGAATATCATAATATCATTTTTTGTAGAGACGACACACCCCTCCCTGTGAGCCTGGTGCAGGGCACAGATGTGTTTGCACACCATATTGTCACTTTTTAAAACTGTCTAAAAGTGCAAATTGGGCTCAAAACTCAGATTACACATACACCGGCCATTCATTAGGTACACCATGTTTGGGTTGGACCCTCTTTTGCCTTCAGAACTGCCTTAATTATTTGTGGCATGGATTCAACAAGGTGCTGGAAACATTCCTCCAATATTTTGATCCACATTGACATTATAGCGTCACGCAGTTGCTGCAGATTTGTCTGCGAATCTCCCGTTCCATCACATCCCAAAGCTGCTCTATTGGATTGGGATCCGGTGACTGTGGAGGCCATTTGAGTACAGTAAACTCATTGTCATGTTCAAGAAACCAGTTTGAGATGATGTGAGCTTTGAAACATGACACGTTTCCCTGCTGGAAGCATTAGAATATGGGTACACTGTGGTCATAACGGGATGCACATGGTCAGGTAGGCTGTGGCCTTTTAAACGATGTTCAATTGGTACTGAGGGGCCCAAATTGTGCCAAGAAAATATCCCCCACACCATGACACCTCCACCACCAGCCTGAACCGTTGATACAAGGCAGGATGGATCCATGCTTTCATCTTGTTTACGCCAAATTCTGACCTGATGATCTGAAAGTCACAGCATAAATCGAGATTCATCAGACCAGGCAACGTTTTTCCAATCTTCTATTGTCCAATTTCGGTGGGCCTGTTCAAATTGTAGCCTCAGTTTCCTGTTATAAGATGACAGGAGTGGCACTCTTCGATCTGCTTCAAGGTTGGACGTGTTGTGTTCAGAGATGCTCTTCTGCATACCTTGGTTGTAACAAGTGGTTGTTTGAGTTACTGTTACCATTCTATCAGCTCTAACCAGTTTGGCCATTGTCCTCTGGACCTCTGCCATCAACAAGGCATTTTCGCCCAGGGAATTTCCGCTCTCTGCTATATACTCACTGAACTGCTATATTATGACTACCTGATTACTTGAACATTACCTGGCTACTACTTGAACTTCCTGTACTGTATCATATATGTACTATATTGCATACTGTATGATATTGCTTTTCATCTCATGGTAACCTGCACAGCATTTGCACTACGCACATCTTGCCTCATGCCCTGTAGTACGACTGGTCCCGCTGTAGTACAACTACTATTACTTAATCACTTCATTACCTTATTCCACTTTAATTTTTTATTTATTACCTTACTTATTTTACTTTATTCTATTATTGTTGATTTTTTATTCTGCTGCAATGCCAATATCGAAGAACCTAAGCCAAATAATGTTACTCTTGTGTACCTGTAAATAATGTTACTCTTGTGTACCTGTACATAATGTTACTCTTGTGTACCTGTACATTATGTTACTCGTGTGTACCTGCACATTGGATGCAATAAAAGCACTTCTGATTGTGATTCTCTGGATACTTTCTCTTTTTCTGACACTTCTCTGTCAAACCTAGAGATGGTTGTGTGAGAACATTCCAGTAGATGTTCAAACCAGCCGTCTGAAAGCAACAACCAAGAGGTGTAGAGGAGGTGTAGAGGTATAGAGAGGAGGTGTAGAGGTATAGAGAGGAGGTGTAGAGGAGGTGTAGAGGTATAGAGAGGAGGTGTAGAGGTATAGAGAGGAGGTGTAGAGGTATAGAGGAGGTGTAGAGGTATAGAGGAGGTGTAGAGGTATAGAGAGGAGGTGTAGAGGTATAGAGGAGGTGTAGAGGTGTAGAGAGGAGGTGTAGAGGTATAGAGAGGAGGTGTAGAGGTATAGAGAGGAGGTGTAGAGGTATAGAGAGGAGGTGTAGAGGTATAGAGGAGGTGTAGAGGTATAGAGGAGGTGTAGAGGTATAGAGGAGGTGTAGAGGTATAGAGGAGGTGTAGAGGTATAGAGAGGAGGTGTAGAGGTATAGAGGAGGTGTAGAGGTATAGAGGAGGTGTAGAGGTATAGAGAGGAGGTGTAGAGGTATAGAGGAGGTGTAGAGGTATAGAGAGGAGGTGTAGAGGTATAGAGAGGAGGTGTAGAGGTATAGAGAGGAGGTGTAGAGGTATAGAGAGGAGGTGTAGAGGTATAGAGAGGAGGTGTAGAGGTATAGAGGAGGTGTAGAGGTATAGAGAGGAGGTGTAGAGGTATAGAGAGGAGGTGTAGAGGTATAGAGAGGAGGTGTAGAGGTATAGAGAGGAGGTGTAGAGGTATAGAGAGGAGGTGTAGAGGTATAGAGAGGAGGTGTAGAGGTGTAGAGGAGGTGTAGAGGTATAGAGGAGGTGTAGAGGTATAGAGAGGAGGTGTAGAGGTATAGAGAGGAGGTGTAGAGGTATAGAGGAGGTGTAGAGGTATAGAGAGGAGGTGTAGAGGTATAGAGGAGGTGTAGAGGTATAGAGAGGAGGTGTAGAGGTATAGAGAGGAGGTGTAGAGGTATAGAGAGGAGGTGTAGAGGTATAGAGAGGAGGTGTAGAGGTATAGAGGAGGTGTAGAGGTATAGAGAGGAGGTGTAGAGGTATAGAGGAGGTGTAGAGGTATAGAGGAGGTGTAGAGGTATAGAGAGGAGGTGTAGAGGTATAGAGAGGAGGTGTAGAGGTATAGAGAGGAGGTGTAGAGGTATAGAGGAGGTGTAGAGGTATAGAGAGGAGGTGTAGAGGTATAGAGGAGGTGTAGAGGTATAGAGAGGAGGTGTAGAGGTATAGAGGAGGTGTAGAGGTATAGAGGAGGTGTAGAGGTATAGAGAGGAGGTGTAGAGGTATAGAGAGGAGGTGTAGAGGTATAGAGAGGAGGTGTAGAGGTATAGAGGAGGTGTAGAGGTATAGAGGAGGTGTAGAGGTATAGAGAGGAGGTGTAGAGGTAGAGAGGAGGTGTAGAGGTGTTGAGGAGGTGCAGAGGTGTTGAGCCCACTTTGATCTAAGCTCCTCCCACTTTGACTTAAGCTCCGCCCACTTTGACTTAAGCTCCGCCCACTTTGACTTAAGCTCCTCCCACTTTGATTTAAGCTCCGCCCACTTTGACTTAAGCTCCGCCCACTTTGACTTAAGCTCCGCCCACTTTGACTTAAGCTCCTCCCACTTTGATTTAAGCTCCGCCCACTTTGATTTAAGCTCCTCCCACTTTGATTTAAGCTCCGCCCACTTTGACCTAAGCTCCTCCCACTTTGACTTAAGCTCCTCCCACTTTGATTTAAGCTCCTCCCACTTTGATTTAAGCTCCGCCCACTTTGACTTAAGCTCCTCCCACTTTGACTTAAGCTCCTCCCACTTTGATTTAAGCTCCTCCCACTTTGATTTAAGCTCCTCCCACTTTGATTTAAGCTCCTCCCACTTTGATTCAAGCTCCGCCCACTTTGACTTAAGCTCCTCCCACTTTGATTTAAGCTCCTCCCACTTTGATTTAAGCTCCTCCCACTTTGATTTAAGCTCCGCCCACTTTGACCTAAGCTCCTCCCACTTTGACTTAAGCTCCTCCCACTTTGATTTAAGCTCCTCCCACTTTGATTTAAGCTCCGCCCACTTTGACTTAAGCTCCTCCCACTTTGACTTAAGCTCCTCCCACTTTGATTTAAGCTCCTCCCACTTTGATTTAAGCTCCTCCCACTTTGATTTAAGCTCCTCCCACTTTGATTCAAGCTCCGCCCACTTTGACTTAAGCTCCTCCCACTTTGATTTAAGCTCCTCCCACTTTGATTTAAGCTCCTCCCACTTTGATTTAAGCTCCTCCCACTTTGATTTAAGCTCCGCCCACTTTACCTTAAGCTCCTCCCACTTTGGTTTAAGCTCCTCCCACTTTGATTTAAGCTCCGCCCACTTTTACACAAGCTCCGCCCACTTTGACTTAAGCTCCTCCCACTTTGATTTAAGCTCCGCCCACTTTGACTTAAGCTCCTCCCACTTATACACAAGCTCCGCCCACTTTGACTTAAGCTCCGCCCACTTTGACACAAGCTCCCTCCGGGCTAGGTTAAAGGACTTTAGCTCAGCAACCGTAAGTGCCACAGACACGGTTCAGATATTTTCCGAATCGGCTCGGGCCCGCCGAACACATATTCGAGTCCCGACTCGGTTGCGGCGCCCCCTGTGGCCAGAATTCATAACTCCCCTCCTAGCTGTGAGCTAGAGGTCTGGTTTTCACATATGTCGAACATCTTGGTGAGACAAGTGTTTACCCAGAGTTTCGGCTTGATCGGCCATTCGTGGCCCAAACGGGGAGCTTTGACGTAAGTGCGAAATCCGTAATTAAAGGGGGCGCCACGGAGCGACCGTTTGAGCTAGCGCCTCGAAACTCGGGGCACGCGACCGGACCCCTGTGACGCTTCATCGTGCCGATTTTTGGGTGACTGGGACTTTCTGGCACCGATTTCTGTTTTTCATCCTAGGGTTTCATCCTAGGGTGCAACTGCGTACAGTCTAGGTAGGTCGTTTGTTGGCAAATGAAAGAAAATTGGAATTAATCAATTAAGCCACTCCCACTTTGACACAAGCTCCGCCCACTAAATGTCTAAGCCACTCCCACTCCCACTTAAGCTCCGCCCACTTTGACACAAGCTCCGCCCACTTTTGACACAAGCTCCGCCCACAATTTGAATCAATCAATTAAGCCACTCCCACTTAGACACAAGCTCCGCCCACTTTGACTTTAGCCCCGCCCACTTTGACTTAAGCTCCGCCCACTTTGATCTAAGCTCCTCCCACTTTGACTTAAGCTCCGCCCACTTTGACTTAAGCTCCGCCCACTTTGACTTAAGCTCCTCCCACTTTGATTTAAGCTCCGCCCACTTTGATTTAAGCTCAGCCCACTTTGACTTAAGCTCCGCCCACTTTGACTTAAGCTCCGCCCACTTTGATCTAAGCTCCTCCCACTTTGACTTAAGCTCCGCCCACTTTGACTTAAGCTCCGCCCACTTTGACTTAAGCTCCTCCCACTTTGATTTAAGCTCCGCCCACTTTGATTTAAGCTCCTCCCACTTTGATTTAAGCTCCGCCCACTTTGATTTAAGCTCCTCCCACTTTGATTTAAGCTCCGCCCACTTTGACTTAAGCTCCTCCCACTTTGATTTAAGCTCCGCCCACTTTGATTTAAGCTCCTCCCACTTTGATTTAAGCTCCGCCCACTTTGATTTAAGCTCCGCCCACTTTGATTTAAGCTCCTCCCACTTTGACTTAAGCTCCTCCCACTTTGATTTAAGCTCCGCCCACTTTGATTTAAGCTCCGCCCACTTTGATTTAAGCTCCTCCCACTTTGATTTAAGCTCCGCCCACTTTGATTTAAGCTCCGCCCACTTTGATTTAAGCTCCTCCCACTTTGATTTAAGCTCCGCCCACTTTTACACAGCTCATTAACATACAGCTCATTAGCATGAATCTCATTAGCATGAAGCTCATTAACATACAGCTCATTAACATACACACACAGCTCATTAACATACATCTCATTAACATACAGCTCATTAGCATGAAACTCATTAACATACAGCTCATTAACATACACACACAGCTAATTAACATACAGCTCATTAACATACAGCTCATTAGCATGAAGCTCATTAACATACAGCTCATTAACATACACACACATCTCATTAACATACATCTCATTACATTAGCATGAAGCTCATTAACATACAGCTCATTAACATACACACACAGCTCATTAACATACAGCTCATTAACATACAGCTCATTAGCATGAAGCTCATTAACATACAGCTCATTAACATACACACACAGCTCATTAACATACATCTCATTAACATACAGCTCATTAGCATGAATCTCATTAGCATGAATCTCATTAGCATACAGCTCATTAACATACACACAGCTAATTAACATACATCTCATTAACATACAGCTAATTAGCATGTTTATTTAGCATTAGCATTTTTTTGTTTTTTTGACACATCTGTCGTC
The DNA here is from genome assembly GCF_963989245.1 of Nansenia antarctica. NCBI lineage: Eukaryota > Metazoa > Chordata > Actinopteri > Argentiniformes > Microstomatidae > Nansenia > Nansenia antarctica. Next base: position 24,541,493 of record NC_137685.1, on the reverse strand, counting down.
TGTAACTTCAGTTTAACATGACTTCCCGGGGTCGTAGAGGGCTGGGGTTAGGCTTAAAATGACCGTGTAGACCTAATGAACTTAAATATGAAAACCGCGTCTTTCTATCACATTCATAGCCAGAGTTATACGCCCCGTAGTGTGACTCTATTTCCCTATCTATTTTGGACTTCTTGTCGTCTTTAACTTCAGTTTAACATGACTTCCCGGGGTCGTAGAGGGCTGGGGTTAGGCTTAAAATGACCGCGTGGACCTAAGGAACAGAAATATGAAAACCGCGTGTCTCTACCCCCTTCATAGCCAAAGTTATACGCCCCGTAGTGTGACTTTATTTCTAATATCTATTTGGACCTTCTTCTTCTTCTTCTTCTTCTTCTTCTTCTTCTTCTTCTTCTTCTTCTTCTTCTTCTTCTTCTTCTTCTTCTTCTTCTTCTTCTTCTTCTTCTTCTTCTTCTTCTTCTTCTTCTTCTTCTTCTTCTTCTTCTTCTTCTTCTTCTTCTTCTTCTTCTTCTTCTTCTTCTTCTTCTTCTTCTTCTTCTTCTTCTTCTTCTTCTTCTTCTTCTTCTTCTTCTTCTTCTTCTTCTTCTTCTTCTTCTTCTTCTTCTTCTTCTTCTTCTTCTTCTTCTTCTTCTTCTTCTTCTTCTTCTTCTTCTTCTTCTTCTTCTTCTTCTTCTTCTTCTTCTTCTTCTTCTTCTTCTTCTTCTTCTTCTTCTTCTTCTTCTTCTTCTTCTTCTTCTTCTTCTTCTTCTTCTTCTTCTTCTTCTTCTTCTTCTTCTTCTTCTTCTTCTTCTTCTTCTTCTTCTTCTTCTTCTTCTTCTTCTTCTTCTTCTTCTTCTTCTTCTTCTTCTTCTTCTTCTTCTTCTTCTTCTTCTTCTTCTTCTTCTTCTTCTTCTTCTTCTTCTTCTTCTTCTTCTTCTTCTTCTTCTTCTTCTTCTTCTTCTTCTTCTTCAAGTCCCAGGGCATAGAGATGTTTTGTCCCAGGACATAGAGATGCTTTTTTCGACCATTAACGAAAAAGCTCGTTTTCACTTCCGCCAGACCTGGGATTCGAACCCTGTACCTATGAATGAGTCGCGCACGAACAAACGAGCTGCGCCACGGAGGAACTGTGAAATTCGACTGTTTAAAACTTCTACTGGCCAGTGTGGAATCGCGTCATTAGCATGAGGCTAATCTGCATGAAGCTCAATAACATCACGTCCCGGGGTCGTAGAGGGCTGGGGTTAGGCTTCAAATGACCGTGTAGACCTAAGGAACTTAAATATGAAAACCACGTGTTTCTACCACATTCATAGCCAGCGTTATACGTCCCGTAGTGTGACCCCTCCCGGGGTTAATAACGTATGGTTCCCCGCGGGTTAGGAGAACAATTCCAACACCCCGGATAGACCAGAGGACAGGGAATCTAAAACCATTTGAATGGTGTCTCTACGACCTTCCTATCACCCCCCATCATCATCATCATCATCTCTGATGAGGAGGTGTTGAGGAGGTGTTGAGAAGGTGTAGAGAGGAGGTGTAGAGGTATAGAGGAGGTGTAGAGGTATAGAGGAGGTGTAGAGGTATAGAGAGGAGGTGTAGAGGTATAGAGGAGGTGTAGAGGTATAGAGGAGGTGTAGAGGTATAGAGGAGGTGTAGAGGTATAGAGAGGAGGTGTAGAGGTATAGAGAGGAGGTGTAGAGGTATAGAGGAGGTGTAGAGGTATAGAGAGGAGGTGTAGAGGTATAGAGGAGGTGTAGAGGTATAGAGAGGAGGTGTAGAGGTATAGAGGAGGTGTAGAGGTATAGAGGAGGTGTAGAGGTATAGAGGAGGTGTAGAGGTATAGAGAGGAGGTGTAGAGGTATAGAGAGGAGGTGTAGAGGTATAGAGGAGGTGTAGAGGTATAGAGAGGAGGTGTAGAGGTATAGAGGAGGTGTAGAGGTATAGAGAGGAGGTGTAGAGGTATAGAGGAGGTGTAGAGGTATAGAGGAGGTGTAGAGGTATAGAGGAGGTGTAGAGGTATAGAGGAGGTGTAGAGGTATAGAGAGGAGGTGTAGAGGTATAGAGAGGAGGTGTAGAGGTATAGAGAGGAGGTGTAGAGGTATAGAGAGGAGGTGTAGAGGTATAGAGAGGAGGTGTAGAGGTATAGAGGAGGTGTAGAGGTATAGAGAGGAGGTGTAGAGGTATAGAGAGGAGGTGTAGAGGTATAGAGGAGGTGTAGAGGTGTAGAGAGGAGGTGTAGAGGTATAGAGGAGGTGTAGAGGTATAGAGAGGAGGTGTAGAGGTATAGAGAGGAGGTGTAGAGGTATAGAGGAGGTGTAGAGGTATAGAGGAGGTGTAGAGGTATAGAGAGGAGGTGTAGAGGTATAGAGAGGAGGTGTAGAGGTAGAGAGGAGGTGTAGAGGTGTAGAGAGGAGGTGTAGAGGTATAGAGGAGGTGTAGAGGTATAGAGAGGAGGTGTAGAGGTATAGAGGAGGTGTAGAGGTATAGAGAGGAGGTGTAGAGGTATAGAGGAGGTGTAGAGGTATAGAGGAGGTGTAGAGGTATAGAGAGGAGGTGTAGAGGTATAGAGGAGGTGTAGAGGTATAGAGGAGGTGTAGAGGTATAGAGAGGAGGTGTAGAGGTATAGAGAGGAGGTGTAGAGGTATAGAGAGGAGGTGTAGAGGTATAGAGGAGGTGTAGAGGTATAGAGAGGAGGTGTAGAGGTATAGAGGAGGTGTAGAGGTGTAGAGGAGGTGTAGAGGTATAGAGGAGGTGTAGAGGTATAGAGGAGGTGTAGACAACAACCAGCCACGTTCAAAGTCACCTTTCTTCCCCATTCTAATGCTTGGTTTGAACTTTAGTGTATATAGACTTGACCATGTCTACAGCCTAAATACATTGAGTTGCTGCCACGTGGTTGGCTGATTAGATATTTGCGTTAATGTGCAGTTGTAAAGGTGTACCTAATGAAGTGGCCAACTATGTCTGAAATGGTGTACAAAGCAGAATTGAGTATTGGTGGGGGATTGGTAGAAGGAGTTGGGCATGATGCCTATAATAACCACCTTGCAGACCTGAGGAAATTAGCATTATGTGGAACAGTTATGTTGTGCGAGTCAAAACCCACCTACTGTAAGCTTACAGTACATTCCTTTCACCATCTCTAATTAAATGAGTTGTCTTGTCTCAAGAGCTCAGGAAGTCAGAAGCTTAGAATCAACACAGACTATTTTAAAATGTCACGGTAATTGTTTTCCGACCTTTGACCATTACCCCAGGTGCTGGTGTGGTCCCCAATCTGTGCCAACAACAGCATGGTGAACCTTGAGCACAATTACATGGTCTAATGTCTCAAGCTTCATATTGAGGGGCTCAAACGACTGTTGATTTTGGAATGGCGGAAATGAAAACCATACCATAGGAGAATAATGACTGGATATTTAGGCCATTATGATAAGATATTCACGGAAGTTCAACTTCCCTCCTTGAGGCACTGCCAACCAAGCATATTCAGCAGCTACAGGGTGGATATTAAAACAGTCATAACCCAGTCTATCCCACCTGGAGAGGGGAAACAGCTACGCGAGACTGCTCTTTGTGGACTTCAGCTCCGCCTTCAACACCATCCTTCCAGACAGGCTAGTGACCAAACTACTAGACCTGGGACTATCACACTCCATCTGTGCATGGATCAAGGACTTCCTGTCTGACCGCCCCCAGAGGGTGCGGGTGGGCTCCCACACCTCCACAGCCCTCAGACTCAGCACTGGGTCCCCCCAGGGCTGCGTGCTAAGCCCCATCCTCTACAACCTCTACACCTACGACTTCACCCCCGTCCACCCCAGCAACTCCATCATAAAGTTTGCAGACGACACCACCGTGGTGGGCTGCATCTCGGGGGGGGACGAGGCGGCGTACAGGGATGAGGTGGAGCAGCTGGGCAAGCTGTGCAAGGTTAACAACCTGCTGCTGAACCAGTCAAAGACCCAGGAAATCATCGTGGACTTCAGGAGGAAAAAATCTGAGGTCCAGCCCCTGCTCGTCGATGGAGGGAGCGTGGAGAGAGTCTCAACTCTCCGATTCCTGGGGGTGCACATACAGGATGACCTGTCCTGGAAGACCAACACAGCAGCCATCATCAAGAAGGCACAACAGCGGCTCTACTTCCTGAGAGTCCTCAGGAAATACCACCTCAGACAGGAGCTGCTTGTGACCTTCTACCGCTGCACAGTGGAGAGCATCCTCACCTACTGCATCTGCGTGTGGTTCTCCAGCTGCACAGCCGCAGAGAGGAAAGCGCTACAGAGAGTCGTGAGATCGGCCCAGAAGATCATCGGCGCCCCCTTCCCCTCTCTGGAAGAGCTGTACAACACACGCTGCCTCAGGAAGGCCTCCAAGATCTCCAGAGACCCATCCCACCCTGGGAACGAACACTTTGTTCGGCTGCCCTCAGGCAGGCGGTTCAGGACCATGTACGCAAGGACAAATAGACTGAAGCTCAGCTTCTACCCTAGGGCCATTCAGGCCCTGAACACAGCAAAGACCTAGGTTCTAGGCCCTGGACAATCTATACAATTTGATGGCAGCTACTAGATTGTAATCAAGTGCAATACTGAAATACAACTGTGAACATTTCAAACCTGCAAACTGCGACACTTTAAATGAATGTGCAATAATACTATGTGCAATATGACAACCCTCGTGTACAGAAGGTTCAGAGATAGGAAATGTTAGGATATTTATAGCATAGCATAGAGTACAGCACAGTGTTTTATTTGTATAGTATAGTAGTATAGTATAGTGGATAGTGTATATAGCCTTTATTTATGTAAACCAGCTCTTTTTTTCCCTTCTTGTTTTTAGTATTTTTTACCTAGCACCAGGGGAGCCCCCCCCCTCCTAAATGTCGTTGTATGGTACCTGTACTGTATTAAATGACAATAAAGACCATTCATTCATTCATTCATTCATAATGCGTCATAGTGGGAATGGATATTGATGGTATCAAGAAAATAAAAGTGAAAAACAGCTGATACATTAATACTAAAGGCATCAATGTGTGAAATTGCAGGCAAGCTATTGCCAACACAGTGCCCTGTGTACACAATGCCCTTCTTCCTTCTTTTGGCTACACTCCAAAAGTTTGGATTTGAATTTAAACAATTACTGTAAAGGAGGAGATTCTTAGCTTGTATTTGATGGTATATGTGTATGTACATATTGGTTTCACCATACAGCATTTACAACAGGTTTTATGTATAGTTCCCTTGTTTCAGGTATAGTTTTATGTATAGTTCCCTTGTTTCAGGTATAGTTTTATGTATAGTTCCCTTGTTTCAGGTATAGTTTTATGTATAGGTCCCTTGTTTCAGGGTATCCAAAAGTAATAGGACACTTGGATTGACAGAAATGTCTGGTAAATCAGGTGTGTTCCATCACATCATGTGTGCACAAGAGTATCAAGAACTTTATTCAAGCAAATACCTCCAAATTCATTGGATGCTGCTTCATTGTACAGTAAGACAATGACCCAAGTATGTTTTATATGTTAAATGTTACTTGTAATGTATGTTTTAAATGTGGACTCCAACTAGATATATCAGTGTTTTATATTATGCCAAAGGTAAATATGTATGATGTATGATTTATTTTAAAGTTTGATATTTGTAATTTAATTATGTTTTATATGTTAAATGTTATTTGTAATGTATGTTTTAAATGTGGACCCCACTAAAAGTAGCTCATGCCTATGGTATAGCTAATGGGGATCCTTCCAATAAAAATAAATAAACCCAAAACATTGGGTAAAGCAACTAGTTTTTCAGGGCCAAAAAGTTCTTGACTGCCAAGAATATCTTCAGATTTAAATCCAATTGAAGACGCATTTCATTTGCTGAAAATAAGATTTTAGGCAAAAGACTGGGAACAATTCCTGATTCTACAAGTCTTTAACAAAAAGCAACCGTATCACAATATTGCCTGGTCATACACAGATACATGTCTGTGCTGTGGTTTTCCAAAATATTGCCACATCATGAATTGAGAACTTTGTCCTTCAGGACGTCTGTGTGTTATAAAGTTGGCCTAGATTACCCTAAAGCCATTAGCTTCAATATGACCCCTCTAAACCATGACCTTCAATATGACCCCTCTAAACCATGACCTTCAATATGACCCCTCTAAACCATGACCTTCAATATGACCCCTCTAAACCACAAGCTTCAATATGACCCCTCTAAACCACAAGCTTCAATATGACCCCTCTAAACCACAAGCTTCAATATGACCCCTCTAAACCATGTGCTTCACTATGACTGTTTTATCAGTCGGTGGTTGCCAGCGTTCTGTTCTTCGCCGTGGCCTGCTGGGGTGGAAACATCTGTGCCAGGGATGCTGCGAAGCTAAACAAACTGGTGAAGAAGGCCAGCTCTGTGGTGGGGACCGGGCTGGACAGCCTAGAGGTGGTGGCAGAACAGAGGATGGGGAAAAAACTGGCGGCCATGCTGGCCAATCCCTCCCACCCGATGTACTGCGAGCTGGCAGGGATGAGGAGCAAGTTCAGCCACAGATTTGTTCTCCCCCATCAAAGTACAAGAAGATTTGGACAGTCCTTTGTTCCAGCTGCACTCCGACTCTACAACCAGGCCCTGCAGGGTGGGGGAGACCTGGAGCTGGAACTTTTGGAACTTTTTACTTATTGAGCCTCCACTGTTTTATGTATTTTATTGAATGTTTTTCTGTTTTCTGTATTGAATGTTTTTCTGCCCTAACTGAGCTGTTTGACAACAAAATTTCCCCATTGGGGACAATAAAGGTTTTCAATCAATCAATCAATGACCTCTAAACCATGAGCTTCAATATGACCCCTCTAAACCATGAGCTTCAATATGACCCCTCTAAACCACAAGCTTCAATATGACCCCTCTAAACCACAAACTTCAATATGACCCCTCTAAACCACAAGCGTCAATATGACCCTTCTAAACCATGAGCTTCAATATGACCTCTAAACCATGAGCTTCAATATGACCCCTCTAAACCATGAGGTTCAATATGACCCCTCTAAACCACAAGCTTCAATATGACCCCTCTAAACCACAAGCTTCAATATGACCCCTCTAAACCATTAGCTTCAATATGACCCCTCTAAACCACAAGCTTCAATATGACCCCTCTAAACCATTAGCTTCAATATGACCTCTCTAAACCACAAGCTTCAATATGACCCTTCTAAACCATGAGCTTCAATATGACCCCTCTAAACCATTAGCTTCAATATGACCCCTCTAAACCATTAGCTTCAATATGACCCTTCTAAACCATGAGCTTCAATATGACCCCTCTAAACCATGACCTTCAATATGACCCCTCTAAACCATGAGCTACAATATGACCCCTCTAAACCACAAGCTCCAATATGACCCCTCTAAACCACAAGCTTCAATATGACCCCTCTAAACCACAAGCTTCAATATGACCCTTCTAAACCATGAGCTTCAATATGACCCCTCTAAACCATTAGCTTCAATATGACCCCTCTAAACCACAAGCTTCAATATGACCCCTCTAAACCACAAGCTTCAATATGACCTCTCTAAACCATGACCTTCAATATGACCTCTAAACCACAAGCTTCAATATGACCCCTCTAAACCATGACCTTCAATATGACCCCTCTAAACCACAAGCTTCAATATGACCCCTCTAAACCACAAGCTTCAATATGACCCCTCTAAACCACAAGCTTCAATATGACCCCTCTAAACCACAAGCTACAATATGACCCCTCTAAACCATGACCTTCAATATGACCCCTCTAAACCACAAGCTTCAATATGACCCCTCTAAACCACAAGCTTCAATATGACCCCTCTAAACCACAAGCTTCAATATGACCCCTCTAAACCACAAGCTACAATATGACCCCACTATACCACAAGCTTCAATATGACCCCTCTAAACCACAAGCTTCAATATGACCCCTCTAAACCACAAGCTTCAATATGACCCCTCTAAATTATGAGCTTCAATATAACCTCTAAACCATGAGCTTCAATATGACCTCTAAACCATGAGCTTCAATATGACCCCTCTAAACCACAAGCTTTAATATGATCTCTAAACCATGACCTTCAATATGACCTCTCTAAACCATGAGCTTCAATATGACCCCTCTAAACCATGAGCTTCAATATGACCCCTCTAAACCACAAGCTTCAATATGACCCCTCTAAACCATGTGCTTCACTATGACTGTTTTATCAGTCGGTGGTTGCCAGCGTTCTGTTCTTCGCCGTGGCCTGCTGGGGTGGAAACATCTGTGCCAGGGATGCTGCGAAGCTAAACAAACTGGTGAAGAAGGCCAGCTCTGTGGTGGGGACCGGGCTGGACAGCCTAGAGGTGGTGGCAGAACAGAGGATGGGGAAAAAACTGGCGGCCATGCTGGCCAATCCCTCCCACCCGATGTACTGCGAGCTGGCAGGGATGAGGAGCAAGTTCAGCCACAGATTTGTTCTCCCCCGTCAAAGTACAAGAAGATTTGGACAGTCCTTTGTTCCAGCTGCACTCCGACTCTACAACCAGGCCCTGCAGGGTGGGGGAGACCTGGAGCTGGAACTTTTGGAACTTTTTACTTATTGAGCCTCCACTGTTTTATGTATTTTATTGAATGTTTTTCTGTTTTCTGCATTGAATGTTTTTCTGCCCTAACTGAGCTGTTTGACAACAAAATTTCCCCATTGGGGACAATAAAGGTTTTCAATCAATCAATCAATGACCTCTAAACCATGAGCTTCAATATGACCCCTCTAAACCATGAGCTTCAATATGACCCCTCTAAACCACAAGCTTCAATATGACCCCTCTAAACCATGACCTTCAATATGACCTCTCTAAACCATGACCTTCAATATGACCCCTCTAAACCATGAGCTTCAATATGACCCCTCTAAACCATGAGGTTCAATATGACCCCTCTAAACCATGAGCTTCAATATGACCCCTCTAAACCATGAGCTTCAATATGACCCCTCTAAACCATGAGCTACAATATTTTTAAATATGAAAACCTTGTGTTTCTACCACATTCGTAGCCAGCGTTATACGCCCCGTAGTGTGACTCTTACCGGGGGTTAATAACTGTGCTTCCCCGTGTTTTAGGAGAAGAATTCCAACGCCCCCGGATAGGGGAGAACCCAGGGAATCGAAAACCATTTGAATGGTGTCTCTACGACCTTCCTGTCACCCAGGGTGGTTAGAATGATGCCTTTAGCATGTGGCTAATTTGCAGGAAGCTCAATAACATGACTTCCCGGGGTCGTAGAGGGCTGGGGTTAGGCTTAAAATGACCGTGTAGACCTAATGAACTTAAATATGAAAACCTTGTGTTTCTACCACATTCATAGCCAGCGTTATACGCCCCGTAGTGTGACTATCACACAACACATGTGCTACTCTGTCAGTCCGGTCCCTCATTTGGTGAACGTGACACACATGTGTTCACCTTTCCCCGAATAAGGGAATAGCTGCGCCACTTCCACTTACCACCACTGGAGGGAGACAGACACATATACCTGAGTGAGCCTGGCAGCACTCAGCATCTGCATACGCATACCCTCCCACTTTGATTTAAGCTCCTCCCACTTTGATTTAAGCTCCGCCCACTTTTACACAAGCTCCTCCCACTTTGATTTAAGCTCCGCCCACTTTGACGTAAGCTCCTCCCACTTTGACTTAAGCTCCGCCCACTTTGATTTAAGCTCCGCCCACTTTGACTTAAGCTCCGCCCACTTTGACTTAAGCTCCGCCCACTTTGATTTAAGCTCCTCCCACTTTGATTTAAGCTCCGCCCACTTTTACACAAGCTCCTCCCACTTTGATTTAAGCTCCTCCCACTTTGATTTAAGCTCCGCCCACTTTTACACAAGCTCCTCCCACTTTGATTTAAGCTCCGCCCACTTTGACTTAAGCTCCTCCCACTTTGATTTAAGCTCCGCCCACTTTGACTTAAGCTCCGCCCACTTATACACAAGCTCCTCCCACTTTGATTTAAGCTCCGCCCACTTTGACTTAAGCTCCTCCCACTTTGATTTAAGCTCCGCCCACTTTGACTTAAGCTCCGCCCACTTATACACAAGCTCCTCCCACTTTGATTTAAGCTCCGCCCACTTTGACTTAAGCTCCTCCCACTTTGATTTAAGCTCCGCCCACTTTGACTTAAGCTCCGCCCACTTATACACAAGCTCCTCCCACTTTGATTTAAGCTCCGCCCACTTTGACTTAAGCTCCTCCCACTTTGATTTAAGCTCCGCCCACTTTTTTTTTTACTCATACACACACATACTCATATCCACATACTCATACACACACATCCACACACATACTCATACACACATCCACACACATATACACATACTCACAGATCCACACACATACTCATCCACACATACTCATACACACACATCCACACTCATACACATCCACATACACACACTCATACAGCTCATTAACACATATATACACACACACATCCAGTCACACGGTGAGACACATTGAATGTAGACATCCAGTCACACACGCGCACAGACACGTCCAGCAGGTCTGATAATGGTCGCGGACACAGTTTTCCGAAGATCGCCGGAGTTCTCCGAAGTCAACGCGAGCCGGCTCCGTAGCTCCTCCCACAAAGCCCGTGCAGGCTGGCAGTGAGACAGACACAGTGCGGAAGTCCATGAATGCGAAACTCCGTTTCTCCCTGGTTCACAGAGATGTTCCAAAATATAAATATTAGATAGTACAGACTTACACACTTACACTCTGCTATCCAAAACGCAAAATACTCGATCTTTGATCCTCTCTCTCGGGGTTAATAACTGTGCTTCCCCGTGTTTTAGGAGAAGAATTCCAACGCCCCCGGATAGGGGAGAACCCAGGGAATCGAAAACCATTTGAATGGTGTCTCTACGACCTTCCTGTCACCCAGGGTGGTTAGAATGATGCCTTTAGCATGTGGCTAATTTGCAGGAAGCTCAATAACATGACTTCCCGGGGTCGTAGAGGGCTGGGGTTAGGCTTAAAATGACCGTGTAGACCTAATGAACTTAAATATGAAAACCTTGTGTTTCTACCACATTCGTAGCCAGCGTTATACGCCCCGTAGTGTGACTCTTACCGGGGGTTAATAACTGTGCTTCCCCGTGTTTTAGGAGAAGAATTCCAACGCCCCCGGATAGGGGAGAACCCAGGGAATCGAAAACCATTTGAATGGTGTCTCTACGACCTTCCTGTCACCCAGGGTGGTTAGAATGATGCCTTTAGCATGTGGCTAATTTGCAGGAAGCTCAATAACATGACTTCCCGGGGTCGTAGAGGGCTGGGGTTAGGCTTAAAATGACCGTGTAGACCTAATGAACTTAAATATGAAAACCTTGTGTTTCTACCACATTCATAGCCAGCGTTATACGCCCCGTAGTGTGACTATCACACAACACATGTGCTACTCTGTCAGTCCGGTCCCTCATTTGGTGAACGTGACACACATGTGTTCACCTTTCCCCGAATAAGGGAATAGCTGCGCCACTTCCACTTACCACCACTGGAGGGAGACAGACACATATACCTGAGTGAGCCTGGCAGCACTCAGCATCTGCATACGCATACCCTCCCACTTTGATTTAAGCTCCTCCCACTTTGATTTAAGCTCCGCCCACTTTTACACAAGCTCCTCCCACTTTGATTTAAGCTCCGCCCACTTTGACGTAAGCTCCTCCCACTTTGACTTAAGCTCCGCCCACTTTGATTTAAGCTCCGCCCACTTTGACTTAAGCTCCGCCCACTTTTACTTAAGCTCCGCCCACTTTGATTTAAGCTCCTCCCACTTTGATTTAAGCTCCGCCCACTTTTACACAAGCTCCTCCCACTTTGATTTAAGCTCCTCCCACTTTGATTTAAGCTCCGCCCACTTTTACACAAGCTCCTCCCACTTTGATTTAAGCTCCGCCCACTTTGACTTAAGCTCCTCCCACTTTGATTTAAGCTCCGCCCACTTTGACTTAAGCTCCGCCCACTTATACACAAGCTCCTCCCACTTTGATTTAAGCTCCGCCCACTTTGACTTAAGCTCCTCCCACTTTGATTTAAGCTCCGCCCACTTTTACACAAGCTCCTCCCACTTTGATTTAAGCTCCTCCCACTTTGATTTAAGCTCCGCCCACTTTTACACAAGCTCCTCCCACTTTGATTTAAGCTCCGCCCACTTTGACTTAAGCTCCTCCCACTTTGATTTAAGCTCCGCCCACTTTGACTTAAGCTCCGCCCACTTATACACAAGCTCCTCCCACTTTGATTTAAGCTCCGCCCACTTTGACTTAAGCTCCTCCCACTTTGATTTAAGCTCCGCCCACTTTGACTTAAGCTCCGCCCACTTATACACAAGCTCCTCCCACTTTGATTTAAGCTCCGCCCACTTTGACTTAAGCTCCTCCCACTTTGATTTAAGCTCCGCCCACTTTGACTTAAGCTCCGCCCACTTATACACAAGCTCCTCCCACTTTGATTTAAGCTCCGCCCACTTTGACTTAAGCTCCTCCCACTTTGATTTAAGCTCCGCCCACTTTTTTTTTTACTCATACACACACATACTCATATCCACATACTCATACACACACATCCACACACATACTCATACACACATCCACACACATATACACATACTCACAGATCCACACACATACTCATCCACACATACTCATACACACACATCCACACTCATACACATCCACATACACACACTCATACAGCTCATTAACACATATATACACACACACATCCAGTCACACGGTGAGACACATTGAATGTAGACATCCAGTCACACACGCGCACAGACACGTCCAGCAGGTCTGATAATGGTCGCGGACACAGTTTTCCGAAGATCGCCGGAGTTCTCCGAAGTCAACGCGAGCCGGCTCCGTAGCTCCTCCCACAAAGCCCGTGCAGGCTGGCAGTGAGACAGACACAGTGCGGAAGTCCATGAATGCGAAACTCCGTTTCTCCCTGGTTCACAGAGATGTTCCAAAATATAAATATTAGATAGTACAGACTTACACACTTACACTCTGCTATCCAAAACGCAAAATACTCGATCTTTGATCCTCTCTCTCGGGGTTAATAACTGTGCTTCCCCGTGTTTTAGGAGAAGAATTCCAACGCCCCCGGATAGGGGAGAACCCAGGGAATCGAAAACCATTTGAATGGTGTCTCTACGACCTTCCTATCACACAACACATGTGCTACTCTGAAAAAATATATATTATAAGGGACAGACTTACTGTCTGCCATCAAAAACGTAAAATCTTATTGTCTTTATTTTCTCTCTCTCTCTCTCCGCGCGCACTCGGGGGGCCATCCGCCAGACCTGGGATTCGAACCCTGTACCTCTGAATGAGTCGCGCACGGACGAACGCGTTGCGCCACGGAGGAACTGATAAATTCGACTGTTTAAAACTTGTACTGATCACTGTGGAATCGCGGACATTGGCTTTCACGGCTTTCATTGGCATGTTATGTCCACTATGGGTGGACTATGCACTATGTAGTGTGACTCTTACCGGGGGTTAATAACTGTGCTTCCCCGTGTTTTAGGAGAAGAATTCCAACGCCCCCGGATAGGGGAGAACCCAGGGAACCGAAAACCATTTGAATGGTGTCTCTACGACCTTCCTGTCACCCAGGGTGGTTAGAATGATGCCTTTAGCATGTGGCTAATTTGCAGGAAGCTCAATAACATGACTTCCCGGGGTCGTAGAGGGCTGGGGTTAGGCTTAAAATGACCGTGTAGACCTAATGAACTTAAATATGAAAACCTTGTGTTTCTACCACATTCGTAGCCAGCGTTATACGCCCCGTAGTGTGACTCTTACCGGGGGTTAATAACTGTGCTTCCCCGTGTTTTAGGAGAAGAATTCCAACGCCCCCGGATAGGGGAGAACCCAGGGAATCGAAAACCATTTGAATGGTGTCTCTACGACCTTCCTGTCACCCAGGGTGGTTAGAATGATGCCTTTAGCATGTGGCTAATTTGCAGGAAGCTCAATAACATGACTTCCCGGGGTCGTAGAGGGCTGGGGTTAGGCTTAAAATGACCGTGTAGACCTAATGAACTTAAATATGAAAACCTTGTGTTTCTACCACATTCATAGCCAGCGTTATACGCCCCGTAGTGTGACTATCACACAACACATGTGCTACTCTGTCAGTCCGGTCCCTCATTTGGTGAACGTGACACACATGTGTTCACCTTTCCCCGAATAAGGGAATAGCTGCGCCACTTCCACTTACCACCACTGGAGGGAGACAGACACATATACCTGAGTGAGCCTGAGTGTATTAACATACACACACAGACACACGTATACACACACAGAGACACACACACAGCTAATTAACATACAGCTCATTAGCATGAATCTCATTAACATGAAGCTCATTAACATACAGCTCATTAACATACACACACACACACACGTATACACACACAGAGACACACACACAGCTAATTAACATACAGCTCATTAGCATGAAGCTCATTAGCATGAAGCTCATTAGCATGCAGCTCATTAACATACAGCTCATAAACATATACACACACGTATACACACAGAGACATTAGCATGAAGCTCATTAACATGAAGCTCATTAACATACAGCTCATTAGCATGAAGCTCATTAGTATGAAGCTAATTAACATGAAGCTCATTAACATACAGCTCATTAACATACATAAACATACACATACACACATACTCATACACACACATCCACACATACTCATATCCACATACTCATACACACACATCCACACACATAGTCATACACACACATCCACACACATATTCACACACACATCCACATACTCATACACACACATCCACACTCATACACACACATCCACACACTCATACAGCTCATTAACACATATATACACACACACATCCAGTCACACGGTGAGACACATTGAATGTAGACATCCAGTCACACACGCGCACAGACACGTCCAGCAGGTCTGATAATGGTCTGACTGGATTCGCCTCGAAGAGTAGATGTTCTTTGGTGTGTTTGGTGTCCAAAACGGTCATTGCATTCCCCCATAGAGACTCGGGCCGGTAGACGCACTGACACAGAAGAAGAAGAAGAAAAAAAAAAAAAAAAAAATATTTTGAGGCGGGATTTTCAAAAATATATTTTCAAAAGGGAAAATTCCTCTCTCTCTCTCTCTCTGGACTGAGCCCAGGAATTATTTGCCGCTGCGCATGCCTTTTTTTTTTTCTTCCTATTTGTCCTTCACATTGAAAAGTGCAAATTGACCTGCCCGCCTGGGATTCGAACCCAGGACTACAAAGTCTACCTTGCGGCAGACTTACACACTGAGCTAACGAGCCAGTCATACAAACATATAAAAAAAAAAAATCTCGACATCTACTGGCCAGTGTGGAATCGCGGACATTGGCTGTCAGAGAATAGAATCCTATTATCCCATTTCTCTCTTCCTCTAGAATGACCTGTCGTTGTCTGTGTGTGTCTGTGTGTGTCTGTCTTTATTGAAATTGACAAGAAATGATGGACAATGACTCCACGCGGGGCTCGATCCTGGGTGGCTGCACGTCTCTCTCTCTGTCTGTCTTCTGAGACACAGGAGGGACTTCCGCATTAGCGGTGTTAGCTTAGCAATCTCGTTGTGTTTTAACTTCAGTTTAACATGACTTCCCGGGGTCGTAGAGGGCTGGGGTTAGGCTTCAAATGACCGTGTAGACCTAATGAACCTACTCAGCAACATCTTGTGTTTATACTCCCTTCACAGCCACTGTTATACGTCCCGTAGTGTGACTCTTACCGGGGTTAATAACGTATGGTTCCCCGCGGGTTAGATAGATAGATAGATAGACTTTATTTGGAGAACAATTATTTATTTTTAGAACAATTATTTATTTATTAGGAGAACAATTCCAACACCCCCGGATAGACCAGAGGACAGGGAATCTAAAACCATTTGAATGGTGTCTCTACGACCTTCCTATCACCCCCCATCATCATCATCATCATCATCTCTGATGAGGAGGTGTTGAGGAGGTGTAGAGGAGGTGTAGAGGTGTAGAGGAGGTGTAGAGGTATAGAGGAGGTGTAGAGGTATAGAGAGGAGGTGTAGAGGTATAGAGAGGAGGTGTAGAGGTATAGAGAGGAGGTGTAGAGGTATAGAGAGGAGGTGTAGAGGTATAGAGAGGAGGTGTAGAGGTATAGAGGAGGTGTAGAGGTATAGAGAGGAGGTGTAGAGGTATAGAGAGGAGGTGTAGAGGTATAGAGGAGGTGTAGAGGTAGAGAGGAGGTGTAGAGGTATAGAGGAGGTGTAGAGGTATAGAGAGGAGGTGTAGAGGTATAGAGGAGGTGTAGAGGTATAGAGAGGAGGTGTAGAGGTATAGAGAGGAGGTGTAGAGGTATAGAGGAGGTGTAGAGGTATAGAGGAGGTGTAGAGGTATAGAGAGGAGGTGTAGAGGTATAGAGGAGGTGTAGAGGTATAGAGAAGGTGTAGAGGTATAGAGGAGATGTAGAGGTATAGAGAGGAGGTGTAGAGGTATAGAGGAGGTGTAGAGGTATAGAGGAGGTGTAGAGGTATAGAGGAGGTGTAGAGGTATAGAGGAGGTGTAGAGGTATAGAGAGGAGGTGTAGAGGTATAGAGGAGGTGTAGAGGTATAGAGGAGGTGTAGAGGTATAGAGAGGAGGTGTAGAGGTGCTGAGGAGGTGTAGAGGTATAGAGGAGGTGTAGAGGTATAGAGAGGAGGTGTAGAGGTATAGAGAGGAGGTGTAGAGGTATAGAGAGGAGGTGTAGAGGTATAGAGGAGGTGTAGAGGTATAGAGGAGGTGTAGAGGTATAGAGGAGGTGTAGAGGTATAGAGAGGAGGTGTAGAGGTATAGAGAGGAGGTGTAGAGGTATAGAGGAGGTGTAGAGGTATAGAGGAGGTGTAGAGGTATAGAGAGGAGGTGTAGAGGTATAGAGGAGGTGTAGAGGTATAGAGGAGGTGTAGAGGTATAGAGGAGGTGTAGAGGTATAGAGAGGAGGTGTAGAGGTATAGAGGAGGTGTAGAGGTGTAGAGAGGAGGTGTAGAGGTATAGAGAGGAGGTGTAGAGGTGTAGAGGAGGTGTAGAGGTATAGAGAGGAGGTGTAGAGGTATAGAGAGGAGGTGTAGAGGTATAGAGGAGGTGTAGAGGTATAGAGGAGGTGTAGAGGTATAGAGGAGGTGTAGAGGTATAGAGAGGAGGTGTAGAGGTATAGAGAGGAGGTGTAGAGGTATAGAGAGGAGGTGTAGAGGTATAGAGAGGAGGTGTAGAGGTGTTGAGGAGGTGTAGAGGTGTTGAGGAGGTGCAGAGGTGTTGAGCCCACTTTGATCTAAGCTCCTCCCACTTTGACTTAAGCTCCGCCCACTTTGACTTAAGCTCCGCCCACTTTGACTTAAGCTCCTCCCACTTTGATTTAAGCTCCGCCCACTTTGATTTAAGCTCCTCCCACTTTGATTTAAGCTCCGCCCACTTTGACCTAAGCTCCTCCCACTTTGACTTAAGCTCCTCCCACTTTGATTTAAGCTCCTCCCACTTTGATTTAAGCTCCGCCCACTTTGACTTAAGCTCCTCCCACTTTGACTTAAGCTCCTCCCACTTTGATTTAAGCTCCTCCCACTTTGATTTAAGCTCCTCCCACTTTGATTTAAGCTCCTCCCACTTTGATTCAAGCTCCGCCCACTTTGACTTAAGCTCCTCCCACTTTGATTTAAGCTCCTCCCACTTTGATTTAAGCTCCTCCCACTTTGATTTAAGCTCCTCCCACTTTGATTTAAGCTCCGCCCACTTTACCTTAAGCTCCTCCCACTTTGGTTTAAGCTCCTCCCACTTTGATTTAAGCTCCGCCCACTTTTACACAAGCTCCGCCCACTTTGACTTAAGCTCCTCCCACTTTGATTTAAGCTCCTCCCACTTTGATTTAAGCTCCTCCCACTTTGATTCAAGCTCCGCCCACTTTGACTTAAGCTCCTCCCACTTTGATTTAAGCTCCTCCCACTTTGATTTAAGCTCCTCCCACTTTGATTTAAGCTCCTCCCACTTTGATTTAAGCTCCGCCCACTTTACCTTAAGCTCCTCCCACTTTGGTTTAAGCTCCTCCCACTTTGATTTAAGCTCCGCCCACTTTTACACAAGCTCCGCCCACTTTGACTTAAGCTCCTCCCACTTATACACAAGCTCCGCCCACTTTGACTTAAGCTCCGCCCACTTTGACACAAGCTCCCTCCGGGCTAGGTTAAAGGACTTTAGCTCAGCAACCGTAAGTGCCACAGACACGGTTCAGATATTTTCCGAATCGGCTCGGGCCCGCCGAACACATATTCGAGTCCCGACTCGGTTGCGGCGCCCCCTGTGGCCAGAATTCATAACTCCCCTCCTAGCTGTGAGCTAGAGGTCTGGTTTTCACATATGTCGAACATCTTGGTGAGACAAGTGTTTACCCAGAGTTTCGGCTTGATCGGCCATTCGTGGCCCAAACGGGGAGCTTTGACGTAAGTGCGAAATCCGTAATTAAAGGGGGCGCCACGGAGCGACCGTTTGAGCTAGCGCCTCGAAACTCGGGGCACGCGACCGGACCCCTGTGACGCTTCATCGTGCCGATTTTTGGGTGACTGGGACTTTCTGGCACCGATTTCTGTTTTTCATCCTAGGGTTTCATCCTAGGGTGCAACTGCGTACAGTCTAGGTAGGTCGTTTGTTGGCAAATGAAAGAAAATTGGAATTAATCAATTAAGCCACTCCCACTTTGACACAAGCTCCGCCCACTAAATGTCTAAGCCACTCCCACTCCCACTTAAGCTCCGCCCACTTTGACACAAGCTCCGCCCACTTTTGACACAAGCTCCGCCCACAATTTGAATCAATCAATTAAGCGCCTCCCACTTAGACACAAGCTCCGCCCACTTTGACTTTAGCCCCGCCCACTTTGATTTAAGCTCCTCCCACTTTGACTTAAGCTCCGCCCACTTTGACTTAAGCTCCGCCCACTTTGACTTAAGCTCCTCCCACTTTGATTTAAGCTCCGCCCACTTTGATTTAAGCTCCTCCCACTTTGATTTAAGCTCCGCCCACTTTGACCTAAGCTCCTCCCACTTTGACTTAAGCTCCTCCCACTTTGATTTAAGCTCCTCCCACTTTGATTTAAGCTCCTCCCACTTTGATTTAAGCTCCTCCCACTTTGATTCAAGCTCCGCCCACTTTGACTTAAGCTCCTCCCACTTTGATTTAAGCTCCTCCCACTTTGATTTAAGCTCCTCCCACTTTGATTTAAGCTCCGCCCACTTTGATTTAAGCTCCTCCCACTTTGATTTAAGCTCCGCCCACTTTGACTTAAGCTCCGCCCACTTTGACTTAAGCTCCTCCCACTTTGATTTAAGCTCCGCCCACTTTGATTTAAGCTCCTCCCACTTTGATTTAAGCTCCGCCCACTTTGACCTAAGCTCCTCCCACTTTGACTTAAGCTCCTCCCACTTTGATTTAAGCTCCTCCCACTTTGATTTAAGCTCCGCCCACTTTGACTTAAGCTCCTCCCACTTTGACTTAAGCGCCTCCCACTTTGATTTAAGCTCCTCCCACTTTGATTTAAGCTCCTCCCACTTTGATTTAAGCTCCTCCCACTTTGATTCAAGCTCCGCCCACTTTGACTTAAGCTCCTCCCACTTTGATTTAAGCTCCTCCCACTTTGATTTAAGCTCCTCCCACTTTGATTTAAGCTCCGCCCACTTTGATTTAAGCTCCTCCCACTTTCTCATTAGCATACAGCTCATTAACATACACACAGCTAATTAACATACATCTCATTAACATACAGCTAATTAGCATGTTTATTTAGCATTAGCATTTTTTTGTTTTTTTGACACATCTGTCGTCTGTAACTTCAGTTTAACATGACTTCCCGGGGTCGTAGAGGGCTGGGGTTAGGCTTAAAATGACCGTGTAGACCTAATGAACTTAAATATGAAAACCGCGTCTTTCTATCACATTCATAGCCAGAGTTATACGCCCCGTAGTGTGACTCTATTTCCCTATCTATTTTGGACTTCTTGTCGTCTTTAACTTCAGTTTAACATGACTTCCCGGGGTCGTAGAGGGCTGGGGTTAGGCTTAAAATGACCGCGTGGACCTAAGGAACAGAAATATGAAAACCGCGTGTCTCTACCCCCTTCATAGCCAAAGTTATACGCCCCGTAGTGTGACTTTATTTCTAATATCTATTTGGACCTTCTTCTTCTTCTTCTTCTTCTTCTTCTTCTTCTTCTTCTTCTTCTTCTTCTTCTTCTTCTTCTTCTTCTTCTTCTTCTTCTTCTTCTTCTTCTTCTTCTTCTTCTTCTTCTTCTTCTTCTTCTTCTTCTTCTTCTTCTTCTTCTTCTTCTTCTTCTTCTTCTTCTTCTTCTTCTTCTTCTTCTTCTTCTTCTTCTTCTTCTTCTTCTTCTTCTTCTTCTTCTTCTTCTTCTTCTTCTTCTTCTTCTTCTTCTTCTTCTTCTTCTTCTTCTTCTTCTTCTTCTTCTTCTTCTTCTTCTTCTTCTTCTTCTTCTTCTTCTTCTTCTTCTTCTTCTTCTTCTTCTTCTTCTTCTTCTTCTTCTTCTTCTTCTTCTTCTTCTTCTTCTTCTTCTTCTTCTTCTTCTTCTTCTTCTTCTTCTTCTTCTTCTTCTTCTTCTTCTTCTTCTTCTTCTTCTTCTTCTTCTTCTTCTTCTTCTTCTTCTTCTTCTTCTTCTTCTTCTTCTTCTTCTTCTTCTTCTTCTTCTTCTTCTTCTTCTTCTTCTTCTTCTTCTTCTTCTTCTTCTTCTTCTTCTTCTTCTTCAAGTCCCAGGGCATAGAGATGTTTTGTCCCAGGACATAGAGATGCTTTTTTCGACCATTAACGAAAAAGCTCGTTTTCACTTCCGCCAGACCTGGGATTCGAACCCTGTACCTATGAATGAGTCGCGCACGAACAAACGAGCTGCGCCACGGAGGAACTGTGAAATTCGACTGTTTAAAACTTCTACTGGCCAGTGTGGAATCGCGTCATTAGCATGAGGCTAATCTGCATGAAGCTCAATAACATCACGTCCCGGGGTCGTAGAGGGCTGGGGTTAGGCTTCAAATGACCGTGTAGACCTAAGGAACTTAAATATGAAAACCACGTGTTTCTACCACATTCATAGCCAGCGTTATACGTCCCGTAGTGTGACCCCTCCCGGGGTTAATAACGTATGGTTCCCCGCGGGTTAGGAGAACAATTCCAACACCCCCGGATAGACCAGAGGACAGGGAATCTAAAACCATTTGAATGGTGTCTCTACGACCTTCCTATCACCCCCCATCATCATCATCATCATCTCTGATGAGGAGGTGTTGAGGAGGTGTAGAGAAGGTGTAGAGGTGTAGAGGAGGTGTAGAGGTATAGAGGAGGTGTAGAGGTATAGAGGAGGTGTAGAGGTATAGAGAGGAGGTGTAGAGGTATAGAGAGGAGGTGTAGAGGTATAGAGAGGAGGTGTAGAGGTATAGAGAGGAGGTGTAGAGGTATAGAGGAGGTGTAGAGGTATAGAGGAGGTGTAGAGGTATAGAGGAGGTGTAGAGGTATAGAGAGGAGGTGTAGAGGTATAGAGGAGGTGTAGAGGTATAGAGAGGAGGTGTAGAGGTATAGAGAGGAGGTGTAGAGGTATAGAGAGGAGGTGTAGAGGTATAGAGAGGAGGTGTAGAGGTATAGAGAGGAGGTGTAGAGGTGTTGAGGAGGTGCAGAGGTGTTGAGCCCACTTTGACTTAAGCTCCGCCCACTTTGACTTAAGCTCCGCCCACTTTGACTTAAGCTCCTCCCACTTTGATTTAAGCTCCGCCCACTTTGATTTAAGCTCCTCCCACTTTGATTTAAGCTCCGCCCACTTTGACCTAAGCTCCTCCCACTTTGACTTAAGCTCCTCCCACTTTGATTTAAGCTCCTCCCACTTTGATTTAAGCTCCGCCCACTTTGACTTAAGCTCCTCCCACTTTGACTTAAGCTCCTCCCACTTTGATTTAAGCTCCTCCCACTTTGATTTAAGCTCCTCCCACTTTGATTTAAGCTCCTCCCACTTTGATTCAAGCTCCGCCCACTTTGACTTAAGCTCCTCCCACTTTGATTTAAGCTCCTCCCACTTTGATTTAAGCTCCTCCCACTTTGATTTAAGCTCCGCCCACTTTGATTTAAGCTCCTCCCACTTTGATTTAAGCTCCGCCCACTTTGACTTAAGCTCCTCCCACTTTGATTTAAGCTCCGCCCACTTTGATTTAAGCTCCTCCCACTTTGATTTAAGCTCCGCCCACTTTGATTTAAGCTCCGCCCACTTTGATTTAAGCTCCTCCCACTTTGATTTAAGCTCCGCCCACTTTGATTTAAGCTCCGCCCACTTTGATTTAAGCTCCTCCCACTTTGACTTAAGCTCCTCCCACTTTGATTTAAGCTCCGCCCACTTTGATTTAAGCTCCGCCCACTTTGATTTAAGCTCCTCCCACTTTGATTTAAGCTCCACCCACTTTGATTTAAGCTCCGCCCACTTTGATTTAAGCTCCTCCCACTTTGATTTAAGCTCCGCCCACTTTTACACAGCTCATTAACATACAGCTCATTAGCATGAATCTCATTAGCATGAAGCTCATTAACATACAGCTCATTAACATACACACACAGCTCATTAACATACATCTCATTAACATACAGCTCATTAGCATGAAGCTCATTAACATACAGCTCATTAACATACACACACAGCTAATTAACATACAGCTCATTAACATACAGCTCATTAGCATGAAGCTCATTAACATACAGCTCATTAACATACACACACAGCTCATTAACATACATCTCATTAACATACAGCTCATTAGCATGAAGCTCATTAACATACAGCTCATTAACATACACACACAGCTCATTAACATACAGCTCATTAACATACAGCTCATTAGCATGAAGCTCATTAACATACAGCTCATTAACATACACACACAGCTCATTAACATACATCTCATTAACATACAGCTCATTAGCATGAATCTCATTAGCATGAATCTCATTAGCATACAGCTCATTAACATACACACAGCTAATTAACATACATCTCATTAACATACAGCTAATTAGCATGTTTATTTAGCATTAGCATTTTTTTGTTTTTTTGACACATCTGTCGTCTGTAACTTCAGTTTAACATGACTTCCCGGGGTCGTAGAGGGCTGGGGTTAGGCTTAAAATGACCGTGTAGACCTAATGAACTTAGATATGAAAACCGCGTCTTTCTATCACATTCATAGCCAGAGTTATACGCCCCGTAGTGTGACTCTATTTCCCTATCTATTTTGGACTTCTTGTCGTCTTTAACTTCAGTTTAACATGACTTCCCGGGGTCGTAGAGGGCTGGGGTTAGGCTTAAAATGACCGCGTGGACCTAAGGAACAGAAATATGAAAACCGCGTGTCTCTACCCCCTTCATAGCCAAAGTTATACGCCCCGTAGTGTGACTTTATTTCTAATATCTATTTGGACTTCTTCTTCTTCTTCTTCTTCTTCTTCTTCTTCTTCTTCTTCTTCTTCTTCTTCTTCTTCTTCTTCTTCTTCTTCAAGTCCCAGGGCATAGAGATGTTTTGTCCCAGGACATAGAGATGGTTTTTTCGACCATTAACGAAAAAGCTCGTTTTCACTTCCGCCAGACCTGGGATTCGAACCCTGTACCTATGAATGAGTCGCGCACGAACAAACGAGCTGCGCCACGGAGGAACTGTGAAATTCGACTGTTTAAAACTTCTACTGGCCAGTGTGGAATCGCGTCATTAGCATGAGGCTAATCTGCATGAAGCTCAATAACATCACGTCCCGGGGTCGTAGAGGGCTGGGGTTAGGCTTCAAATGACCGTGTAGACCTAAGGAACTTAAATATGAAAACCACGTGTTTCTACCACATTCATAGCCAGCGTTATACGTCCCGTAGTGTGACCCCTCCCGGGGTTAATAACGTATGGTTCCCCGCGGGTTAGGAGAACAATTCCAACACCCCCGGATAGACCAGAGGACAGGGAATCTAAAACCATTTGAATGGTGTCTCTACGACCTTCCTATCACCCCCCATCATCATCATCATCATCTCTGATGAGGAGGTGTTGAGGAGGTGTTGAGAAGGTGTAGAGGTATAGAGGAGGTGTAGAGGTATAGAGGAGGTGTAGAGGTATAGAGAGGAGGTGTAGAGGTATAGAGAGGAGGTGTAGAGGTATAGAGGAGGTGTAGAGGTATAGAGAGGAGGTGTAGAGGTATAGAGAGGAGGTGTAGAGGTATAGAGAGGAGGTGTAGAGGTATAGAGGAGGTGTAGAGGTATAGAGGAGGTGTAGAGGTATAGAGAGGAGGTGTAGAGGTAGAGAGGAGGTGTAGAGGTATAGAGGAGGTGTAGAGGTATAGAGAGGAGGTGTAGAGGTATAGAGGAGGTGTAGAGGTATAGAGAGGAGGTGTAGAGGTATAGAGAGGAGGTGTAGAGGTATAGAGGAGGTGTAGAGGTATAGAGAGGAGGTGTAGAGGTATAGAGGAGGTGTAGAGGTATAGAGGAGGTGTAGAGGTATAGAGAGGAGATGTAGAGGTATAGAGAGGAGGTGTAGAGGTATAGAGAGGAGGTGTAGAGGTATAGAGAGGAGGTGTAGAGGTATAGAGGAGGTGTAGAGGTATAGAGAGGAGGTGTAGAGGTATAGAGAGGAGGTGTAGAGGTATAGAGAGGAGGTGTAGAGGTATAGAGAGGAGGTGTAGAGGTATAGAGGAGGTGTAGAGGTATAGAGGAGGTGTAGAGGTATAGAGAGGAGGTGTAGAGGTATAGAGAGGAGGTGTAGAGGTATAGAGAGGAGGTGTAGAGGTATAGAGGAGGTGTAGAGGTATAGAGAGGAGGTGTAGAGGTATAGAGGAGGTGTAGAGGTATAGAGGAGGTGTAGAGGTATAGAGAGGAGGTGTAGAGGTATAGAGGAGGTGTAGAGGTATAGAGGAGGTGTAGAGGTATAGAGAGGAGGTGTAGAGGTATAGAGAGGAGGTGTAGAGGTATAGAGGAGGTGTAGAGGTATTGAGGAGGTGTAGAGGTATAGAGAGGAGGTGTAGAGGTATAGAGAGGAGGTGTAGAGGTATAGAGGAGGTGTAGAGGTATAGAGAGGAGGTGTAGAGGTATAGAGAGGAGGTGTAGAGGTATAGAGAGGAGGTGTAGAGGTGTAGAGGAGGTGTAGAGGTGTTGAGGAGGTGTAGAGGTGTTGAGGAGGTGCAGAGGTGTTGAGCCCACTTTGATCTAAGCTCCTCCCACTTTGACTTAAGCTCCGCCCACTTTGACTTAAGCTCCGCCCACTTTGACTTAAGCTCCTCCCACTTTGATTTAAGCTCCGCCCACTTTGATTTAAGCTCCTCCCACTTTGATTTAAGCTCCGCCCACTTTGACTTAAGCTCCTCCCACTTTGATTTAAGCTCCGCCCACTTTGACTTAAGCTCCGCCCACTTATACACAAGCTCCTCCCACTTTGATTTAAGCTCCGCCCACTTTGACTTAAGCTCCTCCCACTTTGATTTAAGCTCCGCCCACTTTGACTTAAGCTCCGCCCACTTATACACAAGCTCCTCCCACTTTGATTTAAGCTCCGCCCACTTTGACTTAAGCTCCTCCCACTTTGATTTAAGCTCCGCCCACTTTGACTTAAGCTCCGCCCACTTATACACAAGCTCCTCCCACTTTGATTTAAGCTCCGCCCACTTTGACTTAAGCTCCTCCCACTTTGATTTAAGCTCCGCCCACTTTTTTTTTTACTCATACACACACATACTCATATCCACATACTCATACACACACATCCACACACATACTCATACACACATCCACACACATATACACATACTCACAGATCCACACACATACTCATCCACACATACTCATACACACACATCCACACTCATACACATCCACATACACACACTCATACAGCTCATTAACACATATATACACACACACATCCAGTCACACGGTGAGACACATTGAATGTAGACATCCAGTCACACACGCGCACAGACACGTCCAGCAGGTCTGATAATGGTCGCGGACACAGTTTTCCGAAGATCGCCGGAGTTCTCCGAAGTCAACGCGAGCCGGCTCCGTAGCTCCTCCCACAAAGCCCGTGCAGGCTGGCAGTGAGACAGACACAGTGCGGAAGTCCATGAATGCGAAACTCCGTTTCTCCCTGGTTCACAGAGATGTTCCAAAATATAAATATTAGATAGTACAGACTTACACACTTACACTCTGCTATCCAAAACGCAAAATACTCGATCTTTGATCCTCTCTCTCGGGGTTAATAACTGTGCTTCCCCGTGTTTTAGGAGAAGAATTCCAACGCCCCCGGATAGGGGAGAACCCAGGGAATCGAAAACCATTTGAATGGTGTCTCTACGACCTTCCTGTCACCCAGGGTGGTTAGAATGATGCCTTTAGCATGTGGCTAATTTGCAGGAAGCTCAATAACATGACTTCCCGGGGTCGTAGAGGGCTGGGGTTAGGCTTAAAATGACCGTGTAGACCTAATGAACTTAAATATGAAAACCTTGTGTTTCTACCACATTCATAGCCAGCGTTATACGCCCCGTAGTGTGACTATCACACAACACATGTGCTACTCTGTCAGTCCGGTCCCTCATTTGGTGAACGTGACACACATGTGTTCACCTTTCCCCGAATAAGGGAATAGCTGCGCCACTTCCACTTACCACCACTGGAGGGAGACAGACACATATACCTGAGTGAGCCTGGCAGCACTCAGCATCTGCATACGCATACCCTCCCACTTTGATTTAAGCTCCTCCCACTTTGATTTAAGCTCCGCCCACTTTTACACAAGCTCCTCCCACTTTGATTTAAGCTTCGCCCACTTTGATTTAAGCTCCTCCCACTTTGATTTAAGCTTCGCCCACTTTGATTTAAGCTCCTCCCACTTTGATTTAAGCTCCGCCCACTTTTACACAAGCTCCTCCCACTTTGATTTAAGCTCCGCCCACTTTGACTTAAGCTCCTCCCACTTTGATTTAAGCTCCGCCCACTTTGACTTAAGCTCCGCCCACTTATACACAAGCTCCTCCCACTTTGATTTAAGCTCCGCCCACTTTGACTTAAGCTCCGCCCACTTATACACAAGCTCCTCCCACTTTGATTTAAGCTCCGCCCACTTTGACTTAAGCTCCTCCCACTTTGATTTAAGCTCCGCCCACTTTGACTTAAGCTCCGCCCACTTATACACAAGCTCCTCCCACTTTGATTTAAGCTCCGCCCACTTTGACTTAAGCTCCTCCCACTTTGATTTAAGCTCCGCCCACTTTTTTTTTTACTCATACACACACATACTCATATCCACATACTCATACACACACATCCACACACATACTCATACACACATCCACACACATATACACATACTCACAGATCCACACACATACTCATCCACACATACTCATACACACACATCCACACTCATACACATCCACATACACACACTCATACAGCTCATTAACACATATATACACACACACATCCAGTCACACGGTGAGACACATTGAATGTAGACATCCAGTCACACACGCGCACAGACACGTCCAGCAGGTCTGATAATGGTCGCGGACACAGTTTTCCGAAGATCGCCGGAGTTCTCCGAAGTCAACGCGAGCCGGCTCCGTAGCTCCTCCCACAAAGCCCGTGCAGGCTGGCAGTGAGACAGACACAGTGCGGAAGTCCATGAATGCGAAACTCCGTTTCTCCCTGGTTCACAGAGATGTTCCAAAATATAAATATTAGATAGTACAGACTTACACACTTACACTCTGCTATCCAAAACGCAAAATACTCGATCTTTGATCCTCTCTCTCGGGGTTAATAACTGTGCTTCCCCGTGTTTTAGGAGAAGAATTCCAACGCCCCCGGATAGGGGAGAACCCAGGGAATCGAAAACCATTTGAATGGTGTCTCTACGACCTTCCTATCACACAACACATGTGCTACTCTGAAAAAATATATATTATAAGGGACAGACTTACTGTCTGCCATCAAAAACGTAAAATCTTATTGTCTTTATTTTCTCTCTCTCTCTCTCTCTCTCTCCGCGCGCACTCGGGGGGCCATCCGCCAGACCTGGGATTCGAACCCTGTACCTCTGAATGAGTCGCGCACGGACGAACGCGTTGCGCCACGGAGGAACTGATAAATTCGACTGTTTAAAACTTGTACTGATCACTGTGGAATCGCGGACATTGGCTTTCACGGCTTTCATTGGCATGTTATGTCCACTATGGGTGGACTATGCACTATGTAGTGTGACTCTTACCGGGGGTTAATAACTGTGCTTCCCCGTGTTTTAGGAGAAGAATTCCAACGCCCCCGGATAGGGGAGAACCCAGGGAACCGAAAACCATTTGAATGGTGTCTCTACGACCTTCCTGTCACCCAGGGTGGTTAGAATGATGCCTTTAGCATGTGGCTAATTTGCAGGAAGCTCAATAACATGACTTCCCGGGGTCGTAGAGGGCTGGGGTTAGGCTTAAAATGACCGTGTAGACCTAATGAACTTAAATATGAAAACCGCGTGTTTCTACCACATTCGTAGCCAGCGTTATACGCCCCGTAGTGTGACTCTTACCGGGGGTTAATAACTGTGCTTCCCCGTGTTTTAGGAGAAGAATTCCAACGCCCCCGGATAGGGGAGAACCCAGGGAACCGAAAACCATTTGAATGGTGTCTCTACGACCTTCCTGTCACCCAGGGTGGTTAGAATGATGCCTTTAGCATGTGGCTAATTTGCAGGAAGCTCAATAACATGACTTCCCGGGGTCGTAGAGGGCTGGGGTTAGGCTTAAAATGACCGTGTAGACCTAATGAACTTAAATATGAAAACCTTGTGTTTCTACCACATTCATAGCCAGCGTTATACGCCCCGTAGTGTGACTATCACACAACACATGTGCTACTCTGTCAGTCCGGTCCCTCATTTGGTGAACGTGACACACATGTGTTCACCTTTCCCCGAATAAGGGAATAGCTGCGCCACTTCCACTTACCACCACTGGAGGGAGACAGACACATATACCTGAGTGAGCCTGGCAGCACTCAGCATCTGCATACGCATACCCTCCCACTTTGATTTAAGCTCCTCCCACTTTGATTTAAGCTCCGCCCACTTTTACACAAGCTCCTCCCACTTTGATTTAAGCTCCGCCCACTTTGACGTAAGCTCCTCCCACTTTGACTTAAGCTCCGCCCACTTTGATTTAAGCTCCGCCCACTTTGACTTAAGCTCCGCCCACTTTGACTTAAGCTCCGCCCACTTTGATTTAAGCTCCTCCCACTTTGATTTAAGCTCCGCCCACTTTTACACAAGCTCCTCCCACTTTGATTTAAGCTCCTCCCACTTTGATTTAAGCTCCGCCCACTTTTACACAAGCTCCTCCCACTTTGATTTAAGCTCCGCCCACTTTGACTTAAGCTCCTCCCACTTTGATCTTCAATATGACCCCTCTAAACCACAAGCTTCAATATGACCCCTCTAAACCACAAGCTTCAATATGACCTCTCTAAACCATGAGCTTCAATATGACCTCTCTAAACCACAAGCTTCAATATGACCCCTCTAAACCACAAGCTTCAATATGACCCCTCTAAACCATGACCTTCAATATGACCCCTCTAAACCATGACCTTCAATATGACCCCTCTAAACCATTAGCTTCAATATGACCCCTCTAAACCATGACCTTCAATATGACCCCTCTAAACCATGACCTTCAATATGACCCCTCTAAACCACAAGCTTCAATATGACCCCTCTAAACCACAAGCTTCAATATGACCCCTCTAAACCACAAGCTTCAATATGACCCCTCTAAACCACAAGCTTCAATATGACCCCTCTAAACCATGAGCTTCAATATGACCCCTCTAAACCATGAGCTTCAATATGACCCCTCTAAACCATGAGCTTCAATATGACCCCTCTAAACCACAAGCTTCAATATGACCCCTCTAAACCACAAGCTTCAATATGACCCCTCTAAACCACAAGCTTCAATATGACCCCTCTAAACCACAAGCTTCAATATGACCCCTCTAAACCACAAGCTGACACACATGACCTCTATGAACCACTTTGACTTAAGCTCCGCCCACTTATACACAAGCTCCTCCCACTTTGATTTAAGCTCCGCCCACTTTGACTTAAGCTCCTCCCACTTTGATTTAAGCTCCGCCCACTTTGACTTAAGCTCCGCCCACTTATACACAAGCTCCTCCCACTTTGATTTAAGCTCCGCCCACTTTGACTTAAGCTCCTCCCACTTTGATTTAAGCTCCGCCCACTTTGACTTAAGCTCCGCCCACTTATACACAAGCTCCTCCCACTTTGATTTAAGCTCCGCCCACTTTGACTTAAGCTCCTCCCACTTTGATTTAAGCTCCGCCCACTTTTTTTTTTACTCATACACACACATACTCATATCCACATTAGGGCTGTTACGATTATTCGACGTCGTCGACGTCACCGACTACGTCAATACGTCGGTTAGCGTAATATGCGTCGGTTAGTCGTAAATAAACAAAATGGCGTTTTTTTTTTTTTTTTTTTTAATCTTTATTTTACCAGGCGAGACAATTAAGTGTATGAGTGAAAAATGGATAGCTACTAGCTAATGTTACACAAGCAATGTAGCTCACCACAGTTCGTATGTCTTGTCTTCTGGTGTTAGTAACGTTAGCTATGTAGCTGGCTAGCTACGGTAGCCTATTGTCATTGTGGTGCGAGCACCTACTGTACGTTATCTAGCTCGTAGCTCGCATGCTACGTTAGCATCAATTTAGCTAATCATAACATAGCAGCGAGAGTAACGTTAGCTAGCTATGTGTTGTGGTGATGGACAGACTTCTAAATGGCCATGTTGGCATTCAAGTTGGCTAAACATAGCAGTGAGGTGGAGACAAAAACTTTTTTTTAATTTTTTTTTATTATTTTTTTTACAGAACAAAAATTATCATTAGACTTACCGATAAATTAGTCGTTAGACTAATCGAATAATCGATAAAATAATCGCTAGATTAATCGTTAGAAAAATAGTCGTTTGGGACAGCACTAATCCACATACTCATACACACACATCCACACACATACTCATACACACATCCACACACATATACACATACTCACAGATCCACACACATACTCATCCACACATACTCATACACACACATCCACACTCATACACATCCACATACACACACTCATACAGCTCATTAACACATATATACACACACACATCCAGTCACACGGTGAGACACATTGAATGTAGACATCCAGTCACACACGCGCACAGACACGTCCAGCAGGTCTGATAATGGTCGCGGACACAGTTTTCCGAAGATCGCCGGAGTTCTCCGAAGTCAACGCGAGCCGGCTCCGTAGCTCCTCCCACAAAGCCCGTGCAGGCTGGCAGTGAGACAGACACAGTGCGGAAGTCCATGAATGCGAAACTCCGTTTCTCCCTGGTTCACAGAGATGTTCCAAAATATAAATATTAGATAGTACAGACTTACACACTTACACTCTGCTATCCAAAACGCAAAATACTCGATCTTTGATCCTCTCTCTCGGGGTTAATAACTGTGCTTCCCCGTGTTTTAGGAGAAGAATTCCAACGCCCCCGGATAGGGGAGAACCCAGGGAATCGAAAACCATTTGAATGGTGTCTCTACGACCTTCCTATCACACAACACATGTGCTACTCTGAAAAAATATATATTATAAGGGACAGACTTACTGTCTGCCATCAAAAACGTAAAATCTTATTGTCTTTATTTTCTCTCTCTCTCTCTCTCTCTCTCCGCGCGCACTCGGGGGGCCATCCGCCAGACCTGGGATTCGAACCCTGTACCTCTGAATGAGTCGCGCACGGACGAACGCGTTGCGCCACGGAGGAACTGATAAATTCGACTGTTTAAAACTTGTACTGATCACTGTGGAATCGCGGACATTGGCTTTCACGGCTTTCATTGGCATGTTATGTCCACTATGGGTGGACTATGCACTATGTAGTGTGACTCTTACCGGGGGTTAATAACTGTGCTTCCCCGTGTTTTAGGAGAAGAATTCCAACGCCCCCGGATAGGGGAGAACCCAGGGAACCGAAAACCATTTGAATGGTGTCTCTACGACCTTCCTGTCACCCAGGGTGGTTAGAATGATGCCTTTAGCATGTGGCTAATTTGCAGGAAGCTCAATAACATGACTTCCCGGGGTCGTAGAGGGCTGGGGTTAGGCTTAAAATGACCGTGTAGACCTAATGAACTTAAATATGAAAACCTTGTGTTTCTACCACATTCGTAGCCAGCGTTATACGCCCCGTAGTGTGACTCTTACCGGGGGTTAATAACTGTGCTTCCCCGTGTTTTAGGAGAAGAATTCCAACGCCCCCGGATAGGGGAGAACCCAGGGAATCGAAAACCATTTGAATGGTGTCTCTACGACCTTCCTGTCACCCAGGGTGGTTAGAATGATGCCTTTAGCATGTGGCTAATTTGCAGGAAGCTCAATAACATGACTTCCCGGGGTCGTAGAGGGCTGGGGTTAGGCTTAAAATGACCGTGTAGACCTAATGAACTTAAATATGAAAACCTTGTGTTTCTACCACATTCATAGCCAGCGTTATACGCCCCGTAGTGTGACTATCACACAACACATGTGCTACTCTGTCAGTCCGGTCCCTCATTTGGTGAACGTGACACACATGTGTTCACCTTTCCCCGAATAAGGGAATAGCTGCGCCACTTCCACTTACCACCACTGGAGGGAGACAGACACATATACCTGAGTGAGCCTGGCAGCACTCAGCATCTGCATACGCATACCCTCCCACTTTGATTTAAGCTCCTCCCACTTTGATTTAAGCTCCGCCCACTTTTACACAAGCTCCTCCCACTTTGATTTAAGCTCCGCCCACTTTGACGTAAGCTCCTCCCACTTTGACTTAAGCTCCGCCCACTTTGATTTAAGCTCCGCCCACTTTGACTTAAGCTCCGCCCACTTTGACTTAAGCTCCGCCCACTTTGATTTAAGCTCCTCCCACTTTGATTTAAGCTCCGCCCACTTTTACACAAGCTCCTCCCACTTTGATTTAAGCTCCTCCCACTTTGATTTAAGCTCCGCCCACTTTTACACAAGCTCCTCCCACTTTGATTTAAGCTCCGCCCACTTTGACTTAAGCTCCTCCCACTTTGATTTAAGCTCCGCCCACTTTTTTTTTTACTCATACACACACATACTCATATCCACATACTCATACACACACATCCACACACATACTCATACACACATCCACACACATATACACATACTCACAGATCCACACACATACTCATCCACACATACTCATACACACACATCCACACTCATACACATCCACATACACACACTCATACAGCTCATTAACACATATATACACACACACATCCAGTCACACGGTGAGACACATTGAATGTAGACATCCAGTCACACACGCGCACAGACACGTCCAGCAGGTCTGATAATGGTCGCGGACACAGTTTTCCGAAGATCGCCGGAGTTCTCCGAAGTCAACGCGAGCCGGCTCCGTAGCTCCTCCCACAAAGCCCGTGCAGGCTGGCAGTGAGACAGACACAGTGCGGAAGTCCATGAATG
Organism: Nansenia antarctica; assembly: GCF_963989245.1. Classification (NCBI taxonomy): domain Eukaryota; kingdom Metazoa; phylum Chordata; class Actinopteri; order Argentiniformes; family Microstomatidae; genus Nansenia; species Nansenia antarctica. The sequence continues at coordinate 24,507,728 of NC_137685.1, read as the reverse complement.
CGAAACTCCGTTTCTCCCTGGTTCACAGAGATGTTCCAAAATATAAATATTAGATAGTACAGACTTACACACTTACACTCTGCTATCCAAAACGCAAAATACTCGATCTTTGATCCTCTCTCTCGGGGTTAATAACTGTGCTTCCCCGTGTTTTAGGAGAAGAATTCCAACGCCCCCGGATAGGGGAGAACCCAGGGAATCGAAAACCATTTGAATGGTGTCTCTACGACCTTCCTATCACACAACACATGTGCTACTCTGAAAAAATATATATTATAAGGGACAGACTTACTGTCTGCCATCAAAAACGTAAAATCTTATTGTCTTTATTTTCTCTCTCTGATTTTCTCTCTGATCTCTGATCACTGTGGAATCGCGGACATTGGCTTTCACGGCTTTCATTGGCATGTTATGTCCACTATGGGTGGACTATGCACTATGTAGTGTGACTCTTACCGGGGGTTAATAACTGTGCTTCCCCGTGTTTTAGGAGAAGAATTCCAACGCCCCCGGATAGGGGAGAACCCAGGGAATCGAAAACCATTTGAATGGTGTCTCTACGACCTTCCTGTCACCCAGGGTGGTTAGAATGATGCCTTTAGCATGTGGCTAATTTGCAGGAAGCTCAATAACATGACTTCCCGGGGTCGTAGAGGGCTGGGGTTAGGCTTAAAATGACCGTGTAGACCTAATGAACTTAAATATGAAAACCTTGTGTTTCTACCACATTCATAGCCAGCGTTATACGCCCCGTAGTGTGACTATCACACAACACATGTGCTACTCTGTCAGTCCGGTCCCTCATTTGGTGAACGTGACACACATGTGTTCACCTTTCCCCGAATAAGGGAATAGCTGCGCCACTTCCACTTACCACCACTGGAGGGAGACAGACACATATACCTGAGTGAGCCTGGCAGCACTCAGCATCTGCATACGCATACCCTCCCACTTTGATTTAAGCTCCTCCCACTTTGATTTAAGCTCCGCCCACTTTTACACAAGCTCCTCCCACTTTGATTTAAGCTCCGCCCACTTTGACGTAAGCTCCTCCCACTTTGACTTAAGCTCCGCCCACTTTGATTTAAGCTCCGCCCACTTTGACTTAAGCTCCGCCCACTTTGACTTAAGCTCCGCCCACTTTGATTTAAGCTCCTCCCACTTTGATTTAAGCTCCTCCCACTTTGATTTAAGCTCCTCCCACTTTGATTTAAGCTCCGCCCACTTTTACACAAGCTCCTCCCACTTTGATTTAAGCTCCTCCCACTTTGATTTAAGCTCCGCCCACTTTGACTTAAGCTCCGCCCACTTTTTTTTTTACTCATACACACACATACTCATATCCACATACTCATACACACACATCCACACACATACTCATACACACATCCACACACATATACACATACTCACAGATCCACACACATACTCATCCACACATACTCATACACACACATCCACACTCATACACATCCACATACACACACTCATACAGCTCATTAACACATATATACACACACACATCCAGTCACACGGTGAGACACATTGAATGTAGACATCCAGTCACACACGCGCACAGACACGTCCAGCAGGTCTGATAATGGTCGCGGACACAGTTTTCCGAAGATCGCCGGAGTTCTCCGAAGTCAACGCGAGCCGGCTCCGTAGCTCCTCCCACAAAGCCCGTGCAGGCTGGCAGTGAGACAGACACAGTGCGGAAGTCCATGAATGCGAAACTCCGTTTCTCCCTGGTTCACAGAGATGTTCCAAAATATAAATATTAGATAGTACAGACTTACACACTTACACTCTGCTATCCAAAACGCAAAATACTCGATCTTTGATCCTCTCTCTCGGGGTTAATAACTGTGCTTCCCCGTGTTTTAGGAGAAGAATTCCAACGCCCCCGGATAGGGGAGAACCCAGGGAATCGAAAACCATTTGAATGGTGTCTCTACGACCTTCCTATCACACAACACATGTGCTACTCTGAAAAAATATATATTATAAGGGACAGACTTACTGTCTGCCATCAAAAACGTAAAATCTTATTGTCTTTATTTTCTCTCTCTCTCTCTCTCTCTCTCCGCGCGCACTCGGGGGGCCATCCGCCAGACCTGGGATTCGAACCCTGTACCTCTGAATGAGTCGCGCACGGACGAACGCGTTGCGCCACGGAGGAACTGATAAATTCGACTGTTTAAAACTTGTACTGATCACTGTGGAATCGCGGACATTGGCTTTCACGGCTTTCATTGGCATGTTATGTCCACTATGGGTGGACTATGCACTATGTAGTGTGACTCTTACCGGGGGTTAATAACTGTGCTTCCCCGTGTTTTAGGAGAAGAATTCCAACGCCCCCGGATAGGGGAGAACCCAGGGAACCGAAAACCATTTGAATGGTGTCTCTACGACCTTCCTGTCACCCAGGGTGGTTAGAATGATGCCTTTAGCATGTGGCTAATTTGCAGGAAGCTCAATAACATGACTTCCCGGGGTCGTAGAGGGCTGGGGTTAGGCTTAAAATGACCGTGTAGACCTAATGAACTTAAATATGAAAACCTTGTGTTTCTACCACATTCGTAGCCAGCGTTATACGCCCCGTAGTGTGACTCTTACCGGGGGTTAATAACTGTGCTTCCCCGTGTTTTAGGAGAAGAATTCCAACGCCCCCGGATAGGGGAGAACCCAGGGAACCGAAAACCATTTGAATGGTGTCTCTACGACCTTCCTGTCACCCAGGGTGGTTAGAATGATGCCTTTAGCATGTGGCTAATTTGCAGGAAGCTCAATAACATGACTTCCCGGGGTCGTAGAGGGCTGGGGTTAGGCTTAAAATGACCGTGTAGACCTAATGAACTTAAATATGAAAACCTTGTGTTTCTACCACATTCATAGCCAGCGTTATACGCCCCGTAGTGTGACTATCACACAACACATGTGCTACTCTGTCAGTCCGGTCCCTCATTTGGTGAACGTGACACACATGTGTTCACCTTTCCCCGAATAAGGGAATAGCTGCGCCACTTCCACTTACCACCACTGGAGGGAGACAGACACATATACCTGAGTGAGCCTGGCAGCACTCAGCATCTGCATACGCATACCCTCCCACTTTGATTTAAGCTCCGCCCACTTTTACACAAGCTCCTCCCACTTTGATTTAAGCTCCGCCCACTTTGACGTAAGCTCCTCCCACTTTGACTTAAGCTCCGCCCACTTTGATTTAAGCTCCGCCCACTTTGACTTAAGCTCCGCCCACTTTGACTTAAGCTCCGCCCACTTTGATTTAAGCTCCTCCCACTTTGATTTAAGCTCCGCCCACTTTTACACAAGCTCCTCCCACTTTGATTTAAGCTCCGCCCACTTTTACACAAGCTCCTCCCACTTTGATTTAAGCTCCTCCCACTTTGATTTAAGCTCCGCCCACTTTTACACAAGCTCCTCCCACTTTGATTTAAGCTCCGCCCACTTTGACTTAAGCTCCTCCCACTTTGATTTAAGCTCCGCCCACTTTGACTTAAGCTCCGCCCACTTATACACAAGCTCCTCCCACTTTGATTTAAGCTCCGCCCACTTTGACTTAAGCTCCTCCCACTTTGATTTAAGCTCCGCCCACTTTGACTTAAGCTCCGCCCACTTATACACAAGCTCCTCCCACTTTGATTTAAGCTCCGCCCACTTTGACTTAAGCTCCTCCCACTTTGATTTAAGCTCCGCCCACTTTGACTTAAGCTCCGCCCACTTATACACAAGCTCCTCCCACTTTGATTTAAGCTCCGCCCACTTTGACTTAAGCTCCTCCCACTTTGATTTAAGCTCCGCCCACTTTTTTTTTTACTCATACACACACATACTCATATCCACATACTCATACACACACATCCACACACATACTCATACACACATCCACACACATATACACATACTCATCCACACATACTCATACACACACATCCACACTCATACACATCCACATACACACACTCATACAGCTCATTAACACATATATACACACACACATCCAGTCACACGGTGAGACACATTGAATGTAGACATCCAGTCACACACGCGCACAGACACGTCCAGCAGGTCTGATAATGGTCGCGGACACAGTTTTCCGAAGATCGCCGGAGTTCTCCGAAGTCAACGCGAGCCGGCTCCGTAGCTCCTCCCACAAAGCCCGTGCAGGCTGGCAGTGAGACAGACACAGTGCGGAAGTCCATGAATGCGAAACTCCGTTTCTCCCTGGTTCACAGAGATGTTCCAAAATATAAATATTAGATAGTACAGACTTACACACTTACACTCTGCTATCCAAAACGCAAAATACTCGATCTTTGATCCTCTCTCTCGGGGTTAATAACTGTGCTTCCCCGTGTTTTAGGAGAAGAATTCCAACGCCCCCGGATAGGGGAGAACCCAGGGAATCGAAAACCATTTGAATGGTGTCTCTACGACCTTCCTATCACACAACACATGTGCTACTCTGAAAAAATATATATTATAAGGGACAGACTTACTGTCTGCCATCAAAAACGTAAAATCTTATTGTCTTTATTTTCTCTCTCTGATTTTCTCTCTGATCTCTGATCACTGTGGAATCGCGGACATTGGCTTTCACGGCTTTCATTGGCATGTTATGTCCACTATGGGTGGACTATGCACTATGTAGTGTGACTCTTACCGGGGGTTAATAACTGTGCTTCCCCGTGTTTTAGGAGAAGAATTCCAACGCCCCCGGATAGGGGAGAACCCAGGGAATCGAAAACCATTTGAATGGTGTCTCTACGACCTTCCTGTCACCCAGGGTGGTTAGAATGATGCCTTTAGCATGTGGCTAATTTGCAGGAAGCTCAATAACATGACTTCCCGGGGTCGTAGAGGGCTGGGGTTAGGCTTAAAATGACCGTGTAGACCTAATGAACTTAAATATGAAAACCTTGTGTTTCTACCACATTCATAGCCAGCGTTATACGCCCCGTAGTGTGACTATCACACAACACATGTGCTACTCTGTCAGTCCGGTCCCTCATTTGGTGAACGTGACACACATGTGTTCACCTTTCCCCGAATAAGGGAATAGCTGCGCCACTTCCACTTACCACCACTGGAGGGAGACAGACACATATACCTGAGTGAGCCTGGCAGCACTCAGCATCTGCATACGCATACCCTCCCACTTTGATTTAAGCTCCTCCCACTTTGATTTAAGCTCCGCCCACTTTTACACAAGCTCCTCCCACTTTGATTTAAGCTCCGCCCACTTTGACGTAAGCTCCTCCCACTTTGACTTAAGCTCCGCCCACTTTGATTTAAGCTCCGCCCACTTTGACTTAAGCTCCGCCCACTTTGACTTAAGCTCCGCCCACTTTGATTTAAGCTCCTCCCACTTTGATTTAAGCTCCTCCCACTTTGATTTAAGCTCCTCCCACTTTGATTTAAGCTCCGCCCACTTTTACACAAGCTCCTCCCACTTTGATTTAAGCTCCTCCCACTTTGATTTAAGCTCCGCCCACTTTGACTTAAGCTCCGCCCACTTTTTTTTTTACTCATACACACACATACTCATATCCACATACTCATACACACACATCCACACACATACTCATACACACATCCACACACATATACACATACTCACAGATCCACACACATACTCATCCACACATACTCATACACACACATCCACACTCATACACATCCACATACACACACTCATACAGCTCATTAACACATATATACACACACACATCCAGTCACACGGTGAGACACATTGAATGTAGACATCCAGTCACACACGCGCACAGACACGTCCAGCAGGTCTGATAATGGTCGCGGACACAGTTTTCCGAAGATCGCCGGAGTTCTCCGAAGTCAACGCGAGCCGGCTCCGTAGCTCCTCCCACAAAGCCCGTGCAGGCTGGCAGTGAGACAGACACAGTGCGGAAGTCCATGAATGCGAAACTCCGTTTCTCCCTGGTTCACAGAGATGTTCCAAAATATAAATATTAGATAGTACAGACTTACACACTTACACTCTGCTATCCAAAACGCAAAATACTCGATCTTTGATCCTCTCTCTCGGGGTTAATAACTGTGCTTCCCCGTGTTTTAGGAGAAGAATTCCAACGCCCCCGGATAGGGGAGAACCCAGGGAATCGAAAACCATTTGAATGGTGTCTCTACGACCTTCCTATCACACAACACATGTGCTACTCTGAAAAAATATATATTATAAGGGACAGACTTACTGTCTGCCATCAAAAACGTAAAATCTTATTGTCTTTATTTTCTCTCTCTCTCTCTCTCTCTCTCCGCGCGCACTCGGGGGGCCATCCGCCAGACCTGGGATTCGAACCCTGTACCTCTGAATGAGTCGCGCACGGACGAACGCGTTGCGCCACGGAGGAACTGATAAATTCGACTGTTTAAAACTTGTACTGATCACTGTGGAATCGCGGACATTGGCTTTCACGGCTTTCATTGGCATGTTATGTCCACTATGGGTGGACTATGCACTATGTAGTGTGACTCTTACCGGGGGTTAATAACTGTGCTTCCCCGTGTTTTAGGAGAAGAATTCCAACGCCCCCGGATAGGGGAGAACCCAGGGAACCGAAAACCATTTGAATGGTGTCTCTACGACCTTCCTGTCACCCAGGGTGGTTAGAATGATGCCTTTAGCATGTGGCTAATTTGCAGGAAGCTCAATAACATGACTTCCCGGGGTCGTAGAGGGCTGGGGTTAGGCTTAAAATGACCGTGTAGACCTAATGAACTTAAATATGAAAACCTTGTGTTTCTACCACATTCGTAGCCAGCGTTATACGCCCCGTAGTGTGACTCTTACCGGGGGTTAATAACTGTGCTTCCCCGTGTTTTAGGAGAAGAATTCCAACGCCCCCGGATAGGGGAGAACCCAGGGAACCGAAAACCATTTGAATGGTGTCTCTACGACCTTCCTGTCACCCAGGGTGGTTAGAATGATGCCTTTAGCATGTGGCTAATTTGCAGGAAGCTCAATAACATGACTTCCCGGGGTCGTAGAGGGCTGGGGTTAGGCTTAAAATGACCGTGTAGACCTAATGAACTTAAATATGAAAACCTTGTGTTTCTACCACATTCATAGCCAGCGTTATACGCCCCGTAGTGTGACTATCACACAACACATGTGCTACTCTGTCAGTCCGGTCCCTCATTTGGTGAACGTGACACACATGTGTTCACCTTTCCCCGAATAAGGGAATAGCTGCGCCACTTCCACTTACCACCACTGGAGGGAGACAGACACATATACCTGAGTGAGCCTGGCAGCACTCAGCATCTGCATACGCATACCCTCCCACTTTGATTTAAGCTCCGCCCACTTTTACACAAGCTCCTCCCACTTTGATTTAAGCTCCGCCCACTTTGACGTAAGCTCCTCCCACTTTGACTTAAGCTCCGCCCACTTTGATTTAAGCTCCGCCCACTTTGACTTAAGCTCCGCCCACTTTGACTTAAGCTCCGCCCACTTTGATTTAAGCTCCTCCCACTTTGATTTAAGCTCCGCCCACTTTTACACAAGCTCCTCCCACTTTGATTTAAGCTCCGCCCACTTTTACACAAGCTCCTCCCACTTTGATTTAAGCTCCTCCCACTTTGATTTAAGCTCCGCCCACTTTTACACAAGCTCCTCCCACTTTGATTTAAGCTCCGCCCACTTTGACTTAAGCTCCTCCCACTTTGATTTAAGCTCCGCCCACTTTGACTTAAGCTCCGCCCACTTATACACAAGCTCCTCCCACTTTGATTTAAGCTCCGCCCACTTTGACTTAAGCTCCTCCCACTTTGATTTAAGCTCCGCCCACTTTGACTTAAGCTCCGCCCACTTATACACAAGCTCCTCCCACTTTGATTTAAGCTCCGCCCACTTTGACTTAAGCTCCTCCCACTTTGATTTAAGCTCCGCCCACTTTGACTTAAGCTCCGCCCACTTATACACAAGCTCCTCCCACTTTGATTTAAGCTCCGCCCACTTTGACTTAAGCTCCTCCCACTTTGATTTAAGCTCCGCCCACTTTTTTTTTTACTCATACACACACATACTCATATCCACATACTCATACACACACATCCACACACATACTCATACACACATCCACACACATATACACATACTCATCCACACATACTCATACACACACATCCACACTCATACACATCCACATACACACACTCATACAGCTCATTAACACATATATACACACACACATCCAGTCACACGGTGAGACACATTGAATGTAGACATCCAGTCACACACGCGCACAGACACGTCCAGCAGGTCTGATAATGGTCGCGGACACAGTTTTCCGAAGATCGCCGGAGTTCTCCGAAGTCAACGCGAGCCGGCTCCGTAGCTCCTCCCACAAAGCCCGTGCAGGCTGGCAGTGAGACAGACACAGTGCGGAAGTCCATGAATGCGAAACTCCGTTTCTCCCTGGTTCACAGAGATGTTCCAAAATATAAATATTAGATAGTACAGACTTACACACTTACACTCTGCTATCCAAAACGCAAAATACTCGATCTTTGATCCTCTCTCTCGGGGTTAATAACTGTGCTTCCCCGTGTTTTAGGAGAAGAATTCCAACGCCCCCGGATAGGGGAGAACCCAGGGAATCGAAAACCATTTGAATGGTGTCTCTACGACCTTCCTATCACACAACACATGTGCTACTCTGAAAAAATATATATTATAAGGGACAGACTTACTGTCTGCCATCAAAAACGTAAAATCTTATTGTCTTTATTTTCTCTCTCTCTCTCTCCGCGCGCACTCGGGGGGCCATCCGCCAGACCTGGGATTCGAACCCTGTACCTCTGAATGAGTCGCGCACGGACGAACGCGTTGCGCCACGGAGGAACTGATAAATTCGACTGTTTAAAACTTGTACTGATCACTGTGGAATCGCGGACATTGGCTTTCACGGCTTTCATTGGCATGTTATGTCCACTATGGGTGGACTATGCACTATGTAGTGTGACTCTTACCGGGGGTTAATAACTGTGCTTCCCCGTGTTTTAGGAGAAGAATTCCAACGCCCCCGGATAGGGGAGAACCCAGGGAATCGAAAACCATTTGAATGGTGTCTCTACGACCTTCCTGTCACCCAGGGTGGTTAGAATGATGCCTTTAGCATGTGGCTAATTTGCAGGAAGCTCAATAACATGACTTCCCGGGGTCGTAGAGGGCTGGGGTTAGGCTTAAAATGACCGTGTAGACCTAATGAACTTAAATATGAAAACCTTGTGTTTCTACCACATTCGTAGCCAGCGTTATACGCCCCGTAGTGTGACTCTTACCGGGGGTTAATAACTGTGCTTCCCCGTGTTTTAGGAGAAGAATTCCAACGCCCCCGGATAGGGGAGAACCCAGGGAATCGAAAACCATTTGAATGGTGTCTCTACGACCTTCCTGTCACCCAGGGTGGTTAGAATGATGCCTTTAGCATGTGGCTAATTTGCAGGAAGCTCAATAACATGACTTCCCGGGGTCGTAGAGGGCTGGGGTTAGGCTTAAAATGACCGTGTAGACCTAATGAACTTAAATATGAAAACCTTGTGTTTCTACCACATTCGTAGCCAGCGTTATACGCCCCGTAGTGTGACTCTTACCGGGGGTTAATAACTGTGCTTCCCCGTGTTTTAGGAGAAGAATTCCAACGCCCCCGGATAGGGGAGAACCCAGGGAATCGAAAACCATTTGAATGGTGTCTCTACGACCTTCCTGTCACCCAGGGTGGTTAGAATGATGCCTTTAGCATGTGGCTAATTTGCAGGAAGCTCAATAACATGACTTCCCGGGGTCGTAGAGGGCTGGGGTTAGGCTTAAAATGACCGTGTAGACCTAATGAACTTAAATATGAAAACCTTGTGTTTCTACCACATTCGTAGCCAGCGTTATACGCCCCGTAGTGTGACTCTTACCGGGGGTTAATAACTGTGCTTCCCCGTGTTTTAGGAGAAGAATTCCAACGCCCCCGGATAGGGGAGAACCCAGGGAATCGAAAACCATTTGAATGGTGTCTCTACGACCTTCCTGTCACCCAGGGTGGTTAGAATGATGCCTTTAGCATGTGGCTAATTTGCAGGAAGCTCAATAACATGACTTCCCGGGGTCGTAGAGGGCTGGGGTTAGGCTTAAAATGACCGTGTAGACCTAATGAACTTAAATATGAAAACCTTGTGTTTCTACCACATTCGTAGCCAGCGTTATACGCCCCGTAGTGTGACTCTTACCGGGGGTTAATAACTGTGCTTCCCCGTGTTTTAGGAGAAGAATTCCAACGCCCCCGGATAGGGGAGAACCCAGGGAATCGAAAACCATTTGAATGGTGTCTCTACGACCTTCCTGTCACCCAGGGTGGTTAGAATGATGCCTTTAGCATGTGGCTAATTTGCAGGAAGCTCAATAACATGACTTCCCGGGGTCGTAGAGGGCTGGGGTTAGGCTTAAAATGACCGTGTAGACCTAATGAACTTAAATATGAAAACCTTGTGTTTCTACCACATTCGTAGCCAGCGTTATACGCCCCGTAGTGTGACTCTTACCGGGGGTTAATAACTGTGCTTCCCCGTGTTTTAGGAGAAGAATTCCAACGCCCCCGGATAGGGGAGAACCCAGGGAATCGAAAACCATTTGAATGGTGTCTCTACGACCTTCCTGTCACCCAGGGTGGTTAGAATGATGCCTTTAGCATGTGGCTAATTTGCAGGAAGCTCAATAACATGACTTCCCGGGGTCGTAGAGGGCTGGGGTTAGGCTTAAAATGACCGTGTAGACCTAATGAACTTAAATATGAAAACCTTGTGTTTCTACCACATTCGTAGCCAGCGTTATACGCCCCGTAGTGTGACTCTTACCGGGGGTTAATAACTGTGCTTCCCCGTGTTTTAGGAGAAGAATTCCAACGCCCCCGGATAGGGGAGAACCCAGGGAATCGAAAACCATTTGAATGGTGTCTCTACGACCTTCCTGTCACCCAGGGTGGTTAGAATGATGCCTTTAGCATGTGGCTAATTTGCAGGAAGCTCAATAACATGACTTCCCGGGGTCGTAGAGGGCTGGGGTTAGGCTTAAAATGACCGTGTAGACCTAATGAACTTAAATATGAAAACCTTGTGTTTCTACCACATTCGTAGCCAGCGTTATACGCCCCGTAGTGTGACTCTTACCGGGGGTTAATAACTGTGCTTCCCCGTGTTTTAGGAGAAGAATTCCAACGCCCCCGGATAGGGGAGAACCCAGGGAATCGAAAACCATTTGAATGGTGTCTCTACGACCTTCCTGTCACCCAGGGTGGTTAGAATGATGCCTTTAGCATGTGGCTAATTTGCAGGAAGCTCAATAACATGACTTCCCGGGGTCGTAGAGGGCTGGGGTTAGGCTTAAAATGACCGTGTAGACCTAATGAACTTAAATATGAAAACCTTGTGTTTCTACCACATTCGTAGCCAGCGTTATACGCCCCGTAGTGTGACTCTTACCGGGGGTTAATAACTGTGCTTCCCCGTGTTTTAGGAGAAGAATTCCAACGCCCCCGGATAGGGGAGAACCCAGGGAATCGAAAACCATTTGAATGGTGTCTCTACGACCTTCCTGTCACCCAGGGTGGTTAGAATGATGCCTTTAGCATGTGGCTAATTTGCAGGAAGCTCAATAACATGACTTCCCGGGGTCGTAGAGGGCTGGGGTTAGGCTTAAAATGACCGTGTAGACCTAATGAACTTAAATATGAAAACCTTGTGTTTCTACCACATTCGTAGCCAGCGTTATACGCCCCGTAGTGTGACTCTTACCGGGGGTTAATAACTGTGCTTCCCCGTGTTTTAGGAGAAGAATTCCAACGCCCCCGGATAGGGGAGAACCCAGGGAATCGAAAACCATTTGAATGGTGTCTCTACGACCTTCCTGTCACCCAGGGTGGTTAGAATGATGCCTTTAGCATGTGGCTAATTTGCAGGAAGCTCAATAACATGACTTCCCGGGGTCGTAGAGGGCTGGGGTTAGGCTTAAAATGACCGTGTAGACCTAATGAACTTAAATATGAAAACCTTGTGTTTCTACCACATTCGTAGCCAGCGTTATACGCCCCGTAGTGTGACTCTTACCGGGGGTTAATAACTGTGCTTCCCCGTGTTTTAGGAGAAGAATTCCAACGCCCCCGGATAGGGGAGAACCCAGGGAATCGAAAACCATTTGAATGGTGTCTCTACGACCTTCCTGTCACCCAGGGTGGTTAGAATGATGCCTTTAGCATGTGGCTAATTTGCAGGAAGCTCAATAACATGACTTCCCGGGGTCGTAGAGGGCTGGGGTTAGGCTTAAAATGACCGTGTAGACCTAATGAACTTAAATATGAAAACCTTGTGTTTCTACCACATTCGTAGCCAGCGTTATACGCCCCGTAGTGTGACTCTTACCGGGGGTTAATAACTGTGCTTCCCCGTGTTTTAGGAGAAGAATTCCAACGCCCCCGGATAGGGGAGAACCCAGGGAATCGAAAACCATTTGAATGGTGTCTCTACGACCTTCCTGTCACCCAGGGTGGTTAGAATGATGCCTTTAGCATGTGGCTAATTTGCAGGAAGCTCAATAACATGACTTCCCGGGGTCGTAGAGGGCTGGGGTTAGGCTTAAAATGACCGTGTAGACCTAATGAACTTAAATATGAAAACCTTGTGTTTCTACCACATTCGTAGCCAGCGTTATACGCCCCGTAGTGTGACTCTTACCGGGGGTTAATAACTGTGCTTCCCCGTGTTTTAGGAGAAGAATTCCAACGCCCCCGGATAGGGGAGAACCCAGGGAATCGAAAACCATTTGAATGGTGTCTCTACGACCTTCCTGTCACCCAGGGTGGTTAGAATGATGCCTTTAGCATGTGGCTAATTTGCAGGAAGCTCAATAACATGACTTCCCGGGGTCGTAGAGGGCTGGGGTTAGGCTTAAAATGACCGTGTAGACCTAATGAACTTAAATATGAAAACCTTGTGTTTCTACCACATTCGTAGCCAGCGTTATACGCCCCGTAGTGTGACTCTTACCGGGGGTTAATAACTGTGCTTCCCCGTGTTTTAGGAGAAGAATTCCAACGCCCCCGGATAGGGGAGAACCCAGGGAATCGAAAACCATTTGAATGGTGTCTCTACGACCTTCCTGTCACCCAGGGTGGTTAGAATGATGCCTTTAGCATGTGGCTAATTTGCAGGAAGCTCAATAACATGACTTCCCGGGGTCGTAGAGGGCTGGGGTTAGGCTTAAAATGACCGTGTAGACCTAATGAACTTAAATATGAAAACCTTGTGTTTCTACCACATTCGTAGCCAGCGTTATACGCCCCGTAGTGTGACTCTTACCGGGGGTTAATAACTGTGCTTCCCCGTGTTTTAGGAGAAGAATTCCAACGCCCCCGGATAGGGGAGAACCCAGGGAATCGAAAACCATTTGAATGGTGTCTCTACGACCTTCCTGTCACCCAGGGTGGTTAGAATGATGCCTTTAGCATGTGGCTAATTTGCAGGAAGCTCAATAACATGACTTCCCGGGGTCGTAGAGGGCTGGGGTTAGGCTTAAAATGACCGTGTAGACCTAATGAACTTAAATATGAAAACCTTGTGTTTCTACCACATTCGTAGCCAGCGTTATACGCCCCGTAGTGTGACTCTTACCGGGGGTTAATAACTGTGCTTCCCCGTGTTTTAGGAGAAGAATTCCAACGCCCCCGGATAGGGGAGAACCCAGGGAATCGAAAACCATTTGAATGGTGTCTCTACGACCTTCCTGTCACCCAGGGTGGTTAGAATGATGCCTTTAGCATGTGGCTAATTTGCAGGAAGCTCAATAACATGACTTCCCGGGGTCGTAGAGGGCTGGGGTTAGGCTTAAAATGACCGTGTAGACCTAATGAACTTAAATATGAAAACCTTGTGTTTCTACCACATTCGTAGCCAGCGTTATACGCCCCGTAGTGTGACTCTTACCGGGGGTTAATAACTGTGCTTCCCCGTGTTTTAGGAGAAGAATTCCAACGCCCCCGGATAGGGGAGAACCCAGGGAATCGAAAACCATTTGAATGGTGTCTCTACGACCTTCCTGTCACCCAGGGTGGTTAGAATGATGCCTTTAGCATGTGGCTAATTTGCAGGAAGCTCAATAACATGACTTCCCGGGGTCGTAGAGGGCTGGGGTTAGGCTTAAAATGACCGTGTAGACCTAATGAACTTAAATATGAAAACCTTGTGTTTCTACCACATTCGTAGCCAGCGTTATACGCCCCGTAGTGTGACTCTTACCGGGGGTTAATAACTGTGCTTCCCCGTGTTTTAGGAGAAGAATTCCAACGCCCCCGGATAGGGGAGAACCCAGGGAATCGAAAACCATTTGAATGGTGTCTCTACGACCTTCCTGTCACCCAGGGTGGTTAGAATGATGCCTTTAGCATGTGGCTAATTTGCAGGAAGCTCAATAACATGACTTCCCGGGGTCGTAGAGGGCTGGGGTTAGGCTTAAAATGACCGTGTAGACCTAATGAACTTAAATATGAAAACCTTGTGTTTCTACCACATTCGTAGCCAGCGTTATACGCCCCGTAGTGTGACTCTTACCGGGGGTTAATAACTGTGCTTCCCCGTGTTTTAGGAGAAGAATTCCAACGCCCCCGGATAGGGGAGAACCCAGGGAATCGAAAACCATTTGAATGGTGTCTCTACGACCTTCCTGTCACCCAGGGTGGTTAGAATGATGCCTTTAGCATGTGGCTAATTTGCAGGAAGCTCAATAACATGACTTCCCGGGGTCGTAGAGGGCTGGGGTTAGGCTTAAAATGACCGTGTAGACCTAATGAACTTAAATATGAAAACCTTGTGTTTCTACCACATTCGTAGCCAGCGTTATACGCCCCGTAGTGTGACTCTTACCGGGGGTTAATAACTGTGCTTCCCCGTGTTTTAGGAGAAGAATTCCAACGCCCCCGGATAGGGGAGAACCCAGGGAATCGAAAACCATTTGAATGGTGTCTCTACGACCTTCCTGTCACCCAGGGTGGTTAGAATGATGCCTTTAGCATGTGGCTAATTTGCAGGAAGCTCAATAACATGACTTCCCGGGGTCGTAGAGGGCTGGGGTTAGGCTTAAAATGACCGTGTAGACCTAATGAACTTAAATATGAAAACCTTGTGTTTCTACCACATTCGTAGCCAGCGTTATACGCCCCGTAGTGTGACTCTTACCGGGGGTTAATAACTGTGCTTCCCCGTGTTTTAGGAGAAGAATTCCAACGCCCCCGGATAGGGGAGAACCCAGGGAATCGAAAACCATTTGAATGGTGTCTCTACGACCTTCCTGTCACCCAGGGTGGTTAGAATGATGCCTTTAGCATGTGGCTAATTTGCAGGAAGCTCAATAACATGACTTCCCGGGGTCGTAGAGGGCTGGGGTTAGGCTTAAAATGACCGTGTAGACCTAATGAACTTAAATATGAAAACCTTGTGTTTCTACCACATTCGTAGCCAGCGTTATACGCCCCGTAGTGTGACTCTTACCGGGGGTTAATAACTGTGCTTCCCCGTGTTTTAGGAGAAGAATTCCAACGCCCCCGGATAGGGGAGAACCCAGGGAATCGAAAACCATTTGAATGGTGTCTCTACGACCTTCCTGTCACCCAGGGTGGTTAGAATGATGCCTTTAGCATGTGGCTAATTTGCAGGAAGCTCAATAACATGACTTCCCGGGGTCGTAGAGGGCTGGGGTTAGGCTTAAAATGACCGTGTAGACCTAATGAACTTAAATATGAAAACCTTGTGTTTCTACCACATTCGTAGCCAGCGTTATACGCCCCGTAGTGTGACTCTTACCGGGGGTTAATAACTGTGCTTCCCCGTGTTTTAGGAGAAGAATTCCAACGCCCCCGGATAGGGGAGAACCCAGGGAATCGAAAACCATTTGAATGGTGTCTCTACGACCTTCCTGTCACCCAGGGTGGTTAGAATGATGCCTTTAGCATGTGGCTAATTTGCAGGAAGCTCAATAACATGACTTCCCGGGGTCGTAGAGGGCTGGGGTTAGGCTTAAAATGACCGTGTAGACCTAATGAACTTAAATATGAAAACCTTGTGTTTCTACCACATTCGTAGCCAGCGTTATACGCCCCGTAGTGTGACTCTTACCGGGGGTTAATAACTGTGCTTCCCCGTGTTTTAGGAGAAGAATTCCAACGCCCCCGGATAGGGGAGAACCCAGGGAATCGAAAACCATTTGAATGGTGTCTCTACGACCTTCCTGTCACCCAGGGTGGTTAGAATGATGCCTTTAGCATGTGGCTAATTTGCAGGAAGCTCAATAACATGACTTCCCGGGGTCGTAGAGGGCTGGGGTTAGGCTTAAAATGACCGTGTAGACCTAATGAACTTAAATATGAAAACCTTGTGTTTCTACCACATTCGTAGCCAGCGTTATACGCCCCGTAGTGTGACTCTTACCGGGGGTTAATAACTGTGCTTCCCCGTGTTTTAGGAGAAGAATTCCAACGCCCCCGGATAGGGGAGAACCCAGGGAATCGAAAACCATTTGAATGGTGTCTCTACGACCTTCCTGTCACCCAGGGTGGTTAGAATGATGCCTTTAGCATGTGGCTAATTTGCAGGAAGCTCAATAACATGACTTCCCGGGGTCGTAGAGGGCTGGGGTTAGGCTTAAAATGACCGTGTAGACCTAATGAACTTAAATATGAAAACCTTGTGTTTCTACCACATTCGTAGCCAGCGTTATACGCCCCGTAGTGTGACTCTTACCGGGGGTTAATAACTGTGCTTCCCCGTGTTTTAGGAGAAGAATTCCAACGCCCCCGGATAGGGGAGAACCCAGGGAATCGAAAACCATTTGAATGGTGTCTCTACGACCTTCCTGTCACCCAGGGTGGTTAGAATGATGCCTTTAGCATGTGGCTAATTTGCAGGAAGCTCAATAACATGACTTCCCGGGGTCGTAGAGGGCTGGGGTTAGGCTTAAAATGACCGTGTAGACCTAATGAACTTAAATATGAAAACCTTGTGTTTCTACCACATTCGTAGCCAGCGTTATACGCCCCGTAGTGTGACTCTTACCGGGGGTTAATAACTGTGCTTCCCCGTGTTTTAGGAGAAGAATTCCAACGCCCCCGGATAGGGGAGAACCCAGGGAATCGAAAACCATTTGAATGGTGTCTCTACGACCTTCCTGTCACCCAGGGTGGTTAGAATGATGCCTTTAGCATGTGGCTAATTTGCAGGAAGCTCAATAACATGACTTCCCGGGGTCGTAGAGGGCTGGGGTTAGGCTTAAAATGACCGTGTAGACCTAATGAACTTAAATATGAAAACCTTGTGTTTCTACCACATTCGTAGCCAGCGTTATACGCCCCGTAGTGTGACTCTTACCGGGGGTTAATAACTGTGCTTCCCCGTGTTTTAGGAGAAGAATTCCAACGCCCCCGGATAGGGGAGAACCCAGGGAATCGAAAACCATTTGAATGGTGTCTCTACGACCTTCCTGTCACCCAGGGTGGTTAGAATGATGCCTTTAGCATGTGGCTAATTTGCAGGAAGCTCAATAACATGACTTCCCGGGGTCGTAGAGGGCTGGGGTTAGGCTTAAAATGACCGTGTAGACCTAATGAACTTAAATATGAAAACCTTGTGTTTCTACCACATTCGTAGCCAGCGTTATACGCCCCGTAGTGTGACTCTTACCGGGGGTTAATAACTGTGCTTCCCCGTGTTTTAGGAGAAGAATTCCAACGCCCCCGGATAGGGGAGAACCCAGGGAATCGAAAACCATTTGAATGGTGTCTCTACGACCTTCCTGTCACCCAGGGTGGTTAGAATGATGCCTTTAGCATGTGGCTAATTTGCAGGAAGCTCAATAACATGACTTCCCGGGGTCGTAGAGGGCTGGGGTTAGGCTTAAAATGACCGTGTAGACCTAATGAACTTAAATATGAAAACCTTGTGTTTCTACCACATTCGTAGCCAGCGTTATACGCCCCGTAGTGTGACTCTTACCGGGGGTTAATAACTGTGCTTCCCCGTGTTTTAGGAGAAGAATTCCAACGCCCCCGGATAGGGGAGAACCCAGGGAATCGAAAACCATTTGAATGGTGTCTCTACGACCTTCCTGTCACCCAGGGTGGTTAGAATGATGCCTTTAGCATGTGGCTAATTTGCAGGAAGCTCAATAACATGACTTCCCGGGGTCGTAGAGGGCTGGGGTTAGGCTTAAAATGACCGTGTAGACCTAATGAACTTAAATATGAAAACCTTGTGTTTCTACCACATTCGTAGCCAGCGTTATACGCCCCGTAGTGTGACTCTTACCGGGGGTTAATAACTGTGCTTCCCCGTGTTTTAGGAGAAGAATTCCAACGCCCCCGGATAGGGGAGAACCCAGGGAATCGAAAACCATTTGAATGGTGTCTCTACGACCTTCCTGTCACCCAGGGTGGTTAGAATGATGCCTTTAGCATGTGGCTAATTTGCAGGAAGCTCAATAACATGACTTCCCGGGGTCGTAGAGGGCTGGGGTTAGGCTTAAAATGACCGTGTAGACCTAATGAACTTAAATATGAAAACCTTGTGTTTCTACCACATTCGTAGCCAGCGTTATACGCCCCGTAGTGTGACTCTTACCGGGGGTTAATAACTGTGCTTCCCCGTGTTTTAGGAGAAGAATTCCAACGCCCCCGGATAGGGGAGAACCCAGGGAATCGAAAACCATTTGAATGGTGTCTCTACGACCTTCCTGTCACCCAGGGTGGTTAGAATGATGCCTTTAGCATGTGGCTAATTTGCAGGAAGCTCAATAACATGACTTCCCGGGGTCGTAGAGGGCTGGGGTTAGGCTTAAAATGACCGTGTAGACCTAATGAACTTAAATATGAAAACCTTGTGTTTCTACCACATTCGTAGCCAGCGTTATACGCCCCGTAGTGTGACTCTTACCGGGGGTTAATAACTGTGCTTCCCCGTGTTTTAGGAGAAGAATTCCAACGCCCCCGGATAGGGGAGAACCCAGGGAATCGAAAACCATTTGAATGGTGTCTCTACGACCTTCCTGTCACCCAGGGTGGTTAGAATGATGCCTTTAGCATGTGGCTAATTTGCAGGAAGCTCAATAACATGAC